>NW_024412438.1:2284565-2346890 GCF_014898765.1 Herpailurus yagouaroundi | reverse complement strand
TGGAAATGCAGAGCAGCAACTTGTTCAGCCTCACAGGACACATGCGACGGGTGACACATGTCAGAGCACTCTCCCTGCCATCATGAACAGCAGTGAGCTGGTGGGTCTGGGGGTTACAAATCAATGTCAGTAGGTGGGTCCATTAGCACAGACAGCCTCTGTGGATAATTGGTTATTTCAATGGCAGTGCTAGTGGAGATGTCCATGGTTAGATTTCAGTTACTCTAGTTTTTTTTTTAAATTTTTCATTTTAATACATTTTACTTTTTTTTAATTAAAAAATTTTTTTTATTTGATTTATTTTTTTAATTTACTTCCAAGCTAGTTAGCACATGGTGCAATAATGATTTCAGGAGTAAATTCCTTAATGTTCCTTGTCCATTTTGCCCATCCCCCCATCCACAATCCCCCCATCAACACTCTTTTTATTCTCTGTATTTAAGAGTCTCTTATGTTTTGTCCCCTTCCCTGTTTTTATATTATTTTTGTTTCCCTTCCCTTCAGTTCATCTGTTTTGTCTCTTAAAGTCCTCATATGAGTGAAGTCATATGGTATTTGTCTTTCTCTGACTAATTTCACTTAGCATAATATCCCCTAGTTCCATCCACGTAGTTGTGAATGGCAAGATTTCATTCTTTTTGATTGCTGAGTAATACTTCTTTGTATATATACACCACATCTTCTTTACTCATTCATCCATCAATGAACATTTGGCCTCTTTCCAAATACTTTGGCTGTTGTTGATAGCACTCCTGTAAACACTGTGGTGAATGTGCCCCTTCGAAACAGCCCATCTGTATCCCTTGGATAAATGCCTACTAGTGTAATTGCTGGGTTGTAGGGCAGTTGTATTTTTAATTTTTTGCAGAACCTCCATACTGTTTTCCAGAGTGGCTGCACCAGCTTGCATTCCCACCAACAATGCAAAAGAGATCCTCTTTCTCTGCATCCTTGCCAAAATCTGTTGTTGCCTGAGTTGTTAATGTTAGCCATTCTGACTGGTGTGAGGTGGTAACTCACTGTGGTTTTGATTTGTATTTCCCTGATGATGAGTGATATCGAGCATATTTTAATGTGTCGGTTGGCCATCTGGATGTCTTCTTTGGAGAAGTGTCTATTCATGTCTATTGCCCATTTCTTCAATGGATTATTTGGTTTTGGGTGTTGAGTTTGATAAGTTCTTTGATTTTGGATCCTAACCCTTTATCTGATATGTCATTTGCAAATATCTTCTCCCATTTCATTTCATTGGTTGCCTTTTAGTTTTGCTGATTGTTTCCTTTGCTGTGCAGAAGGTTTTTATTTTGATGAGCTCCCAAAAGTTCATTTTTGCTTTTGTTTCCCTTGCCTCCGGAGACGTGTTGAGTAAGAAGTTGCTGCAGCCGAGGTCAGAGAGGTTTTTGCCTGCTTTCTTCCCTAGTATTTTGATGGCTTCCTATTTTACATTTAGGTGTTTCATCCATCTTGAGTTTATTTTTTTGTGTGGAGTAAGAAAGTGGTTCAGGTTCATTTTTCTGCATGTTACTATACAGTCTTCCCAGCACTTCAGCCTCTTGCTGAAGAGACTGTCTTTATTCCATTGAATATTCCTTCCTGCTTTGCCAAAGATTAATTGGCCATACGTTGGTGGGTCCATTTCTGGGTACTGGGTTCTGTTCCATTGATCTGAGTGTCTGTTCTTGTGTCAGCACCATACTGTCTTGATATTACAGCTTTATAATACAGCCTGAAGTCTGGGATTGTGATGCCTCCTGCTTTGGTTTTCTTTTACAAGATTGCTTTGGCTGTTAGGGGTCTTTTCTTGTTCCATGCGAATTTTAGAATTGTTTGTTCTAGCGCTGCGAAGAGTGCTGGTGTTATTTTGATAGGTATTGCATTGAATATGTAGATTGTTTTGGATAGTATTTACATTTTTATAATATTTGTTCTTCCTATCCAGGAGCATGGAATCTTTTCCCATTTTTTGTGTGTCTTCTTCAATTTCTTTCATAAGCTGTCTATAGTTTTCAGTGCATAGATTTGTCACCTCTTTGGCTAGATTCATTCCTAGGTATTTTATGGTTTCTGGTGCAATTGTAAATGGGATCAGTTCCTTGATTTCTCTTTCTGTTGCTTCATTATTGATGTATAAGAATGCAACCGATTTCTGTGCATTGATTTGATATATGGCCACTTTGCTAAATTCATGGATCAGTTCTAGCAGTTTTTTGGTGGAATCTTTTGGGTTTTCCATATAGAGTATAGTATTATGTCATCTGTGGAGAGTGAAAGTTTGACTTCCTCCTGGCTGATTTTGATGCCTTTTATTTCCTTGTATTGTCTGATTGCTGAGGCTAAGACTTCCAATACTATGTTGAATAACAGTGGCGAGAGTGAACATCCCTGTCGTGTTCCTGACCTTAGGGGGAAAGCTCTCAGTTTTTCCCCATTGAGGATGATATATGGGTCTTTCATATATGGCTTTTACGATCTCGAGGTATGATCCTTCTATCCCTACTTTCTTAAGAGTTTTTATCAAGAAAGGATGCTGTATTTTGTCCAATGCTTTCTCTGCATCTATTGAGAGGATTATGTAGTTCTTGTTCTTCTTTTTACTGATGTGATAAACCACATTGATTGTTTTGTGGATATTGAACCAGCCCTGCATCCCAGGTATAAATCCCACTTGGTCGTGGTGAATAATTTTTTTTTAATGTATTGTTGGATCCCGTTGGCTAATATCTTGCTGAGGATTTTTGTATCCATGTTCATCGGGGAAATTGGTGTATATTTCTCCTTTTTCGTGGGGTCTCTGTCTGGTTTTGGAAGTAAGGTAATGCTGGCTTCATAGAAAGAGTTTGGAAGTTTTCCTTACATTTCTATTTTTTGGAACAGCTTCAAGAGAATAGGTGTTAACTCTTCCTTAAATGTTTGGTAGAATTCCCCTGGAAAGCCATCTGGCCCTGGACTCTTGTTTTTTGGCAGATTTTGGATTACTAATTTGATTTCCTTACTGGTTATGGGTCTGTTCAAATTTTCTATTTCTTCCTATTTCAGTTTTGGTAGTTTATATATTTCTAGGAATTTGTCTATTTCTTCCAGATTGCCCATTTTATTGGCATATAGTTGCTCAAAATATTCTCTTGTTACTGTTTTAATTTCTGCTGTGTTGGTTGTGATCTCTCCTCTTTCATTCTTGATTTTATTTATTTGGGTCCTTTCCTTTTTCTTTTTGATCATACTGGTCAGTGGTTTATCAATTCTGTTAATTCTTTCAAAGAACCAGCTTCTGGTTTCATTGATCTCTTCTACTGTTTTGCTGTTGCTCTTGTTGTGTTGTTTTGTTTTTGTTTTTTGTGTTTTTGTGTTTGTTTTTTGGTTTTGATAGTGTTGATTTCTGCTCTAATCTTTATTATTTCCTGTCTTCTGCTGGTTTTGGGTTTTATTTGCTGTTCTTTTTCCAACTCTTTAAGGTGTAAGGTTAGATTGTGTATCTGAGACCTTTCTTCCTTCTTTATGAAGGCCTGGATTGCCATATACTTCCATCTTATGGCAGCCTTTGCTGTGTCCTAGAGGTTTTGGGCTGTGGTGTTATCATTTTCATTGGCTTCTATGTACTTTTTAATTTCCTCTTTAACTTCTTGGTTAGCCTATTCATTCTTCAGTAGAATGTTCTTTAGTCTCCAAGTATTTGCTATCTTTCCAAATGTTTTCTTATGGTTGATTTTGAGTTTCATAGTGTTGTGGTCTGAAAATATGCATGGTATAATCTTGATCTCTTTGTACTTGTTGAGGGCTGATTTGTGTCCCAGTATGTGATCTACTCTGGAGAATGTTCCATGTGCACTGGAGAAGAATGCATATTCTGTTGCTTTAGGATGAAATGTTCTGAATATATCTGTTATGTCCATCTGGTCCAGTGTGTCATTCAAAGCCATTGTTTCCTTGTTGATTTTCTGTTTAGATGATCTGTCCATTGCTTTAAGTGGGGTGTTGAAGTCCCCTACTTTTATGGTATTATTATCAATGAGTTTCTTTATGTTTATAATTAATTGATTTATATATTTTGGGGCTAACTCATTTGGTACATAAATGTTTACAATTGTTAGGTCTTCCTGGAGGATAGTCCCCTTAATTATGATATAATGCCCTTCTTCATCTCTTGTTACAGTCTTTATTTTGAAGTCTAGATTGTCGGATATAAGTATGGCTACTCTGGCTTTCTTTTGACAATCATTAGCAGGATAGATGGTTCTCCATCCCCTTACTTTCAATCTGAAGGTGTCTTTAGGTCTAAAGTGGGTCTCTCGTAAACAGCATATAGATGGATCATGTTTTCTTATCCATTCTGTTACTCTATGTTTTTTTATTGGAGCATTTAGTCCAATGACGTTTAGAGCGAGTACTGAAAGATATGAGTTTATTGCCATTATTTTTCTTCTTGTAGAGTTCGAGTTTCTGGTGGTGTTTTCTGTCCCTTCTAGTCTTTGTTGCTTTTGGTCTTTTATTCCCCCTGTCTTTTCTCCTCTCAGAGAGTCCCCCTTAAATTATCTTGTAGGGCTGGTTTAGTGGTCACAAACTCCTTTAATTTTTGCTTGGGAAACTTTTAATCTCTCCTTCTATTTTGAATGACAGCCTTTCTGGATAAAGAATTCTTGGCTGCGTATTTTTCTGATTTGGCACATTGAATATATCCCGCCACTCCTTTCTGGCCTGCCAAGTTTCTGTGGATAGGTCTGCTGCAAACCTGATCTGTCTTACCTTGTAGGTTAAGGACCTTTTTCCCTTGCTGCTTTCATGATTCTTTCCTTGCTTGAGTATTTTGTGAATTTGACTATGATGTTCTTTGTTGATGGTTGGTTTTTGTTGAATCTAATGGGGGTCCTCTGTGCTTCCTGGATTTTGATGTCTGTGTCTTTCCCCAGGTTAGGAAAGTTTTCCACTCTTATTTGCTCACATAACCCTTCTAACCCCTTTTCCCTCTCTTCATCTTCTGGGACCCCTATGATTCTATTGCTCCTTTTAATGAGTCACTGATTTCTTTAATTATTAAATCATGCTCCTTTGTCTTAGTCTCCCTCTTTTTTTGTCTTCATTATTCTCCACAAGTTTGTCCTCTATATCACTGATTCTCTGTTCTGCCTCATCCATCCTTGCATCTGTGGCATCCATTTGAGATTGCAGCTCAGTTATAGCATTTTTATTTCATTCTGACTAGTTTTTACTTCTTTTATCTCCACAGTGAGGGATTCTAATTTATTTTTAGCCCCAGCTAGTATTCTTATTATCGTGATTCTAAATTCAGGTTCAGACATCTTGCTTGTATCTGTGTTGATTAAGTCCCTGGCTGTCACTTCTTCCTGTTCTTTCTTTTGGAGTGAATTCCTTTGTTTCATCATTTTGAAGGGAGGAAAGGAATAGATAAAGTAAAAAAAATTAAAATTAAAAACAACACACACACACAAATCAAATAAATGATGCTAGAATCTAGGTGTGTTTTGGTCTGGTTAATGAAACTAGTTTGATAGATTAGAGGAAAAAGGGGAAAAAAAGGAATACCTTTGAAAATTTGAGAAAATGAATACAATGAAACAGAATAACATGAAATGATGGAAGTAAGATGGAATATAAAAATTTTACAAAAAAGTAAAAAATATAGTAGAAAAAATAAAGAAAAATATTTTTAATAAAAATTGAAAATAAAAATAGATTTTTCTCTTTCTGTATTCAAGAAAAAGAAAAGTAATGAAAAAGAATACAAAAGAAAGAAAATTGAATAAATGGACCAGTGAACAGACTGAAATATGATTGAAATTACATCGGTTTCCCCTAGAAGTCAAACTATGAAGCACTTTATAGTCCATACACTAAGGAAGCAGAGAGGTTTCTGGTGTTCCTGAAGAGCAACATTGGCCCACTTGGGTGGGGCCTAGTGTATCAGCTGTGTTTTTCACTAGATGGCACTGCTTAGCTTACTGGGGTGGATTGTTGTGGTGCTTGTAGGTGTGTATGTGCATGCACAGAAGGGGTGAAAATGGAGTCACCCAGCTACCCAGTGCTCTCCCCTACTAGCAATCTTGCTCCTGTCCTTTGTCTCTGGTTTCCATCCACTCCCCGCTTTTACACTGTCTGTGACCAAGCCATTAGTTTACCAGGTGGCACTTCTCTCCTGAGTTTTATCTCAGATGTGGCTGTTTCCCCACCCCTCACTTCTGAGGGACTGCAGCTTTGACCCACTCAGATCGTCTGCAGGAGGGTCTCACCAAGCAATGGCTGGGTGCCGGCCATGCCCAGGAACATTTGTGGGACGGTGCTGCTGTTGATGCCCAGAGACTGCAGCTGGGCGCCAGCCCACCCCAGAAAAAGTTCACGCGATCGTACAGCAGCAGCGTTTCAGAGATTATGGAAAATCACAACACACATCTGGCACCAGGCTTCACCCTTAATGACCTTGTTCCAGCACCAGTGAATGTGGTTGTTCTCTGGGGTCTGCTGGGACTGGGTGGCCACACAACCTCTACCAAATGTCCTTTCAGCAGTGGAACCACTTCTCCCCATGTGGCCCAAGAAACTTCCAGGCCCCACTCTGCTCCTGGAGATTTGCCCTTCCCACCAGAGCACTGCCACGTATTGAGCTGAAGAGTTTCAGACTCTGAGATCTCCCTGTTTATAGAGTGTTAATGGAATTTAAACCCTCTCCTTTCTCCTTTCACCCTTTTTAGTTCAGTCCCTGCGACTGTTTCCACTTTTCCACTTTCCCTCCAGCTGCTTTTGGTGGGGTGCTTTTCCCGAACTCTCCCTCCATCTCCGTCTTCTCTCCTCAAGCAAAAATAGCTCCCTGCCCTCCACGGCTTCTCTCTCCCCCCGTTCACCTCTCCGCGCCGTGAACCTGATGAGTTCTGTGGTGCAGGGTGCAGATTGTTGCATTGATCCTCAAATCAGTTTTCTAGGTGTGCAGGATGGTTTAGTGTTGATCTGGCTGTATTTCATGGATGTGAGATGCAAAAAAACTTCCATGCTGTTCTGCCATCTTGGCTCCTCCTCCAGTTGGTTCTTTGCAGCATTGTATGATCAGTAGATTTGGTATGTGAGACAAGTTTGTGCTGGTCTTCCGGGATTGGACCGGTTTTGCTGATTTTCTGGAGGACTTGCCCTAGTGGAGATGTACCTGCAGGGTGTAGTGGAGGGGGCTTGATGTAAGAGGCTCCAACCTCCACTTGATGGGGCTATTTTGCTCACTGAGGTCAATCATGCTGGGGGAGGGTGGGAATGGCATTACCCTGCTCTCTCGTCCCCAGAAAGGGAAGCTCAAGCCTGCCGCTCCCCGGCAAGCCCGCACAGAAGAGCAAATAATCACCCATCTTGGGTCACGAGCTTCTTCCAGATCCCTGCCTTCACTCTGCCTGCATCCAAGCTGTCTGCCTGCCAGGTGGCTCAATACTCCTAGGTTTTATCTCAGATGAAGAGCTGTTTCAAAACTCCAAATTTTAAAGATCCACATGGTTCAGATTCATTCTAACCCTCTGGGAGAGTGTTTTGCTGCTTTTTTGCTGCTTGACAGTTCATCCCAGATATCAGTTGCCTGACAACGCAAAGTTTTGGAGTATATGGTAATGCTCAGCCAAAACCTGGCACCAAGGTTTGCTACCCTAAGCTGCCATCTCTATTTTATGCCAGTGAATAGAGCAGCACATTGGCATCTTCCAGGTCTTTTGTCCCCTACAGGCCATGCCACCTCTCCCAAATGAACTCCAAGCAGGGGAACAGTTTCTCCCCATGTGACCCAGGGGATCCTCAGACCATGCTGCCAGCTTCTGGGTCTCTACCTTTATTCCCCACCAGAGCACATTTAAGCCCACCAAACAGGACACTGGTGATTGTTCTGACCTCCAAAACTTCAGTCTTTGTGTTTCATTGCTTATAAATAATGTGGTAGTCAGTCTTCTTTTTCCACACAGTGGTTTTGGTGAAAATTTCTTAATGTAAAATACCCTTTGTGTGCATCCACCCTTTCTCTCCCTCCAACTCTCTCTCTCTCTCTCTCTCTCTCTCTCTCCCTCCCTCCCTCTCCTCTTTGCTCTGTGATCAGGGTTCCCTCCCCTTTGCAGTGTCCACAGTTCTTTTCTCCCCCAAAGCTCCTACCTGCCACATTGTGGCTGTTTTTGAGCTATTGTTGTTCAGTTTTGCTCTCTCAGTACCCAGATCATTTCCTGTGTACTCAAAATGTTTTGATATTCATCTACCTATGTTTGAGCAATGAGGCAAAGTTTCCCCTAGTACTCTGCCAACTTAACTCCCACCTGATAGGGAATTTAAAGTAAGGAAACCATAAGGAAACCATCTGATTTGAGTAAATAATGGAGGGCATCAGTGAGACCCTCAATAAAGGGAGAGAAGATAAAAAAAAGAAAGAATCAGAGAGGAAAAACTCAAGAGATGAAATTAAAAATACATGGATGGAATGAAGAGTAGACCATACGAAGCAGAAGAATGGATCAGCAACCTGGAGGATAAGGTAAATGGAAAGCAATCAAGCTGAGCAGGGGAGAGAAAAAATAATACAGAATGAAAATAGATTTATGGAACTCAGAGGCCCAGGCAAGCATAGTAACATTTGCATTATCAGGATCACAGAAAGAGAAAAGAGAGCAAAGGGTCAAAACATGTATTTGAAGAACGAATAGCTGGAGAATTCCCAAATCTGTTGATGGAAACAGAAATCAAGAATCAGACAGCACAGACAGAACCTTACAAAATTACTATGTCCACACCAAAAGACATAGTAATGAAAATGACAAAGAATCATGATAAGGGAGAATTTTAAAACCAGCAAGAGAAAAGAAGACAGTTGCATACAAAGGAAATCCATAAAGCTATCAGCTGATTTTTCATCAGAAACTTTGCAGACCAGAAGGGAGTGCCATGATATCTTCAAAGTGCAGAAAGAAAAAGACCTCTAAACAAGAATGCTGTACCCAGCAATTGAATTGAAGGAGAATTAATGAGTTTCCCAGACAAACAAAAGTTATGGGAATTCATGACCACTAACCCACAATACAAGAAATACTGAAAGGAACTGTGAGTAGTAAGGAAAGGAAAGATCAAAAGGAAAGGGAGCACAAAAGTAGTAAAAATAAGGATATACATAAAAATGAGTCAAAGGACTCACAAAATAAAGGAAGTAAAATATGACACCATATCCCTAAAATGTGGGGAGAGAGAATAAAGAATGATTTCAAAGTTAAGTGACCAATAAGTTAATATTGACTGCTATATACAGAAGATGATATATATAACCTAAATGATAACTACAAATCAAAAATTAATAGTAGGTACTCAAAAAATAAAGAGAAAACAATCCAAGTATATTACTAAAGAACACAACTAATCACAAAAAAAAAGAGACCAAGAGGAGAAAGGACCAGAAAATACCTAAACAACAATGAAACAAGTAACAAAATGGGAGTAAGCATATGCCTAACAATAAATACATTGAATATAAGTAGATTAAATGCTGTAATCAAAAGACATAGTGTGATGAGATGGATGAAAAAACAAGTCATATCTCTATACTGGCTACAAAAGACTCATTTCAGACCTAAATACACATGTAGACTGAAAAGGAAGGGATGGAGAAACATTTATCCAGCAAATGAATGTGAAATGGAAGCCAAAATAGTGTTTAAAGGAAAAACTGTACCAAGAGACAAAGATGAACACTATGTACTAATAAATCAAATAATGGAACAAGAAATACAGCAGTTGTGAATATTTCTGCACCCTACATGAAAGCACCCAAATACATAAAGCATTTAATAGCAAACACAAAGAGAAAATGAACTAGGAACAATGGCTTTGAATGATACATCAAATCTGATAGATCTAAATGATATATTCAGAACATTCCATCCTAAAACAGCAGAATACATATTCTCTTCAAGTGCACATGAAACATCCTCCAGAACAGACCATATATTACACAATGAAACAAGTCTCAATAAATTCAAGAAGATGAAAATCATACCAAGCATCTTGTTCTGACAGCAACACTATGAAATTAGAAATTAACCACAAGAAAAAAAAATCTGGAAAAAGCATAAAATACATGAAGTGTAAATAACATGGCACTAAGCAATTAATGGATCAGCCCAAGAAATCAAAGAGGAAATAAAATTTCACGGAGACAAATGAAAATGAAAACACAATAGTCCAAAATTTCTGGGATATAGCAAAGGCTGTTTTAAGAGGAAGGTTTATAGCAATACAGGCCTACCTAAAGTAGCAAGAAAAATCTCTAGAAACAACCTAACCTTACAACTAAAGGAGCTCGAAAAAGAAGAAGAAATAAAACCCTTAAGCAGCAGAAGAAAGGAAAGAATAAAGATTAGAACAATTTAAATTATATAGAAAATTTTTTAGAAGGACACAAAAGAACAGATCAATGAAACTAGGAGGTGGTTCTTTCAATAGAACAACACAATTGATAAACATTTTGCCAGGTACATAAAAAAAGGAGCGAGTAATAGAGTGAACTCAAACAAAATCAGAAATTAAAGAGGAAAATAACAACTGACACAACAGAAATAAAAAGGGTTTTAAGAGACTATTATGAAAAATTATACACCATCAAATTGGACAGCCTACAAGAAATGGATAGATTCCTAACAACACATAATCTCCCATAAATGCAGTCAGATGAAATAGAAACTTGGAGCAGACCATTTATCAGCAATGAAATTGAATCAGCGAGGGAAAAATTCCTAACAAACAAAAGTCCAGGACCAGAAACCTTCACAGGAGAATTCTACCAGATATTTAAAGAAGAAATAATACCTATTCTTCTCAAACTATTCCACAATATTGGGTGGAAAGCAGCGCTTCAAAATCATTTTATGAAGCCAGAATTATCCTGATACCAAAAGCAGATAAAAACACTATAAAAGAGAGAACTGCAGTCCAATACTTCAGATGAATAAAGATACAAAAATCCACAACATCATAGTAACAGATTGAATCCAACAATACATTAAAAATTTCATTTGTAATGATCATGTGGAATTTATTCCTAAGATTCAGTATCATTCAATATTTACAAATCAATCAGTATTATATATGACATAACAAGAGACAGGATAAAAACTGTATGATCATTTCAATAGGTGCAGCAAATTTGTTTGACACAGTACAACATCCATTGATGATAAAGTCCCTCAACAAAATAGAGTTAGAGATAACACAGCTCGCCACAATAAAGGTCATATATAAAAAACCCACAGCAAACATCATACTTAATAGTGGAAAATTGAGACCATTTCCCTTCATTTCAGGAAGAAGGCAAGGATATCCTCTATCACCATTTTTATTCAACACAGTACTGGAAGTCTCAGCCACAGAAATCAGACAAGAAAAAGTACATACAGATTTACCAAGAAGAAGAAAAACATTCAGTATTTGCAGATGACACAATACTACATATAAAAATCCTGAAGATCCCTCCAAAACTACCAGAGAAAATAAATGAATTCAGTATGGTCACAGTATACAGACTCAATTTAGAAAAATCCCTCGCATTTATATACACTAATAATGAGGCAGCAGAAAGAGAAATTAAGAAAACCATCCATTTATAGTTGCACCAAAAATAATAACATATCTAGGCATACACTTGACCAAAGAGGCAAAAGACCTGTGCTCTGAAAACTATAACACACTGATGAAAACATTTGAATGAGACACAAAGAAATGGAAAGGCATTCCATGCACATGGACTGGAAGAAGAAATATGTGAACATGTGTATACTACTCAAAGCAATCTATAGATTTAGTGCAATACCGCTCTAAATCCCAATAGAATTTTTCACAGAACTAAAGCCAACAATGTAAAATTTGTATGCAACCACAAAAGACTCCAAATGGCCGAAGAAATCTGGAAAAAGAAAAACAAAGCTGGAGGTATCACAATTCCATATTTCAAGTTATACAACAAAGCTATGGTAATCAAAACAGTATGGTATTGGCACAAAAGTAGACACATAGATGAATGGAAGAGAGTAGAGAGCCCAGAAATAAATCAATGATCTTATGGTCAATTAATCTTTGACAAAGGAGGCAAGAATTTGCAATAGGAAAAAGAAAGTCTCTTCAACAAACGGTGTTGGGAAAACTGGACAGCTACATGTAAAAGATAGAAACTAGACCACTTTCTGACACCATACATGAAAATGAACTTAAACTAGCTTAAGGACCTAAATGTGAGACCTGAAATCATATACATCGTAGAAAAGAGCATGCCCAGTAATGTCTCTGACATCAGCCACAGCAACGTTTTTCTAGATATGTCTCCTGAGGCAAGGGAAACAAAAGGAAAAGATAAGCTGTTGAGACTGCATCAAGATAAAAAGCTTCTGCACAGTGAAGGAAACAATTAACAAAACTAAAAGGCAGCCTATGGAATGGGAGAAGATATTACCAAATAACATATCTGATAAAGGATTAGTATCCAAAATATGTAAAGAACTTGTACAACAAAACACCAAAAAGACAAATCATCCAATTAAAAAATGGGCAGAAGACATGAATAGATATTTCTCTCAAGAGGACATCCAGATGGCCAACAGACCCCTGAAAAGATGCTCAACATCACTAATCGTCAGGGAAATGCAAAGCAAAACCACAACAAGAAATCACCTCACACCAGAGTGGCTAAATTTATTTATTTATTTATTTATTTATTTATTTATTTATTAAAATTTTTATTTTTTCAATATATGAAGTTTATTGTCATATTGGTTTCCATACAACACACAGTGCTCATCCCAAAAGGTGCCCTCCTCAATACCCATCACCCACCCTTCCCTCCCTCCCAACCCCCATCAACCCTCAGTTTGTTCTCAGTTTTTAAGAGTCTCTTATGCTTTGGCTCTCTTCCACTCTAACCTCTTTTTTTTTTTCTTCCCCTCCCCCATGGGTTTCTGTTAAGTTTCTCAGGATCCACATAAGAGTGAAACCATATGGTATCTGTCTTTCTCTGTATGGCTTATTTCACTTAGCATCACACTCTCCAGTTCCATCCACGTTGCTACAAAAGGGCCATATTTCATTCTTTCTCATTGCCACGTAGTACTCCATTGTGTATATAAGCCACAATTTCTTTATCCATTCATCAGTTGATGGACATTTGGGCTCTTTCCATAATTTGGCTATTGTTGAGAGTGCTGCTATAAACATTGGGGTACAAGTGCCCCTGTGCATCAGTACTCCTGTATCCCTTGGGTAAATTCCTAGCAGTGCTATTGCTGGGTCATAGGGTAGGTCTATTTTTAATTTTCTGAGGAACCTCCACACTGTTTTCCAGAGTGGCTGCACCAATTTGCATTCCCACCAACAGTGCAAGAGGGTTCCCTTTTCTCCACATCCTCTCCAGCATCTATAGTCTACTGATTCAGAGTGGCTAAATTTAAACACAGAAGAAACAAGTGTTGGGGAAGATGTGGAGAAAAAGGAAGTTGCACCCTGCTGGTGGGAGTGCAAATTGGTACAGCCACTAAGGAAAACAGTATTGAGCTTCCTCAAAAAACTAAAAGCAGAATTACCATATGATCCATTAATTCTACTACTGTATACGTACCCAAGTAATACAAAAACAGCAATTTGAACACATACACGCACCCTTATGTTTATTGCAGCATTACGTACAATAGCCAAGATATGGAAGCAGCCATAGTGTCTGTGGATAGATGAATGGACAAATATGATGTGGTATACACATACAGTGGAATATCACTAGCTGCAACAAGGAGCGAAATCCTTCCATTTGCAACCGCATGGATAGATCTAGAAAATATGATGGTAAGTGAAATAAGTCAGTAAGAGAAAGACAAATAGCATATGATTCCACTTATACGTGGAATTTAAGAAACAAGAGAAACAAACAACAAAAAAAGAGATAAGAACAAAAAGAACTGGACCCTGAACTATAGAGAACACACTGCTGGTTACCAAGGAGGATGTGGTGGCATGTGGGTGAAGTAGGTGAAGCAGATTAGGATTACCCTTATATTGATGAGCACTGAGTAAGGTGTAGAGGTGCTGAATCACTCTATTGTACACCTAAAACTAATATAACACTGTATGTTAACTATACTGGAATTAAAAAAAAAAAACCCAACCAAACAGAAGACCACTAACACTAATCAGCTGGGTTGGAGGTGAGACACGAAGGAAGTTCTTGGGCAGTGTCCCAAGGACTGGAGAGACAGGGTGACAGCAGACTCCAGGGCTGGGTGCTGGGGAACTGTGTGTCTTCATGGGTTACTGTCTGGATGACGAGAAAAGGCACGAGTGGTAGGGTCCCTTTTCCATGCCATGCAAGACTTGCTCCCCAGCACTTGAATTAGGGCCTCAGGGAGCAGGATGGAGGCAGGTGACAGGGAGAAGCTGGAAGCCGAGAGGAGGATCAGACCCGGAGGGGAAGTGAAAGTCTGAGTAGGTGTCCAGGGTTGAGGGCGGAGACTCAGGGAAGGTGTGTGTGTTGAGAAGGAAGTCAGAAGAGAGGGGCTGCGTGTGGGGAGGTTTGTGAGAACAGACGTCAAAGACCCACTTTCCGAGAGAAAGAAAGCACATCTGCAAAAAGATGCTGTTGTTGCAACTGGTCTTGCTCACGGTTCTTGTCCCAGGTGGTGACAGTGACGATGGTGAGGGCTCTGGGCCTGCCCTGTGGGGGCACGTGTGTGTGCGTGTGTCTGTGTGTGTGCTTGTATGTGTGCGCACACACATGTGTGCATTGGTGTGCATGTGCTTGTATTCTGTATGTGTAAATATATGTGACTATGTGTGGATAGTGCCTGTGTGCGTCTCTCTGTTTGCATGTGTGCACATGTGTGTGTCTGTACATCTGTGTTTTTGTATGCGTGTGTGCGTAATTCTGAGTATTTGTGTGTGTACATACGTGCATTTGTGTCTGTGCATATGGGCATGCAGGGTGTGGGTTCCCCAGCACATACCTGGGGAGTGTGGGATGTCAGCCTAGTTCCTTCCTGAGCATCCTTGACCCCAGGGCCTTGTACTCTTCTGGACCATGGGTATGAAGCTCTGGGCTCTGGGGCAGCACATGTCTCCAGAGGGAACTACGGCTCCCTTTCCTCCAGATTTTGAGGCCCCTCCCTGAGACCTTTTTCTTCATTCTCTCTCCTTCCCAATGCCCTCCTCTTCCTCAGTCTATCTGTTCTTCTCGTACAGACTTCCAGGAGCCGATCACTTTTCGAAGCATCATGACAGCATCCTTTTACAACCATTCCTGGACACAAAATCTGGGCTCTGCTTGGCTGGATGGGCTGCAGACTCATGGCTGGGACAGCAAGAAAGGCATTTTCATGTACAAGTGGCCTTGGTCCAAGGGCAACTTCAGCGAGAAGGAGCTGAGGGAAGAGGAAAGGACATTACAGACATTCTCCATGATTTTTCCTTTGATATTTCAGAACCATGTTCGTCAATGGCAACTTGAATGTGAGTTTGGATCCATCAGGGAAGATGGGATGGAGGTGGCAGGCGTGTGCATCTCCTTGAGTTCCTTCTTCCTCTAGGAAGGAGTGTCCCCTGGCTTCTGAACTTCATGTCTCTCCCCATCGTAAAACTGAGTTCCACATGTGTTTAGGGGGCAGAACCTAGACCCCGATTCTTGAAAACCTTCATGTCTTCTGCTACTTCCCATCCTCTCATTGACCACAGGCTGTGTTGTCATGTCTCTATTGGTATCTCCCATGACCACCCCATTTCCTGGCCTCCGGCCAGGTACCCACCTCTCCCTCACTCTGTGACTGATCCTTGAAATGTGCTTTTCACCCAATCCAGATCGCTCAGTGAATCTATGTGTTTCCTGTACCCACTGCTCTCCCCTCACCCTAGATGATTTTATCCCAGCTCTCCATTGGAGACCTTCCCTGTTCTCTGCCACACCCTTCCAGTATCTTCTCCCACATTTGTGCCTTCCTCAGTCATTCACCTCTTCCTCTGACTCCAGTGACTACCCATTTTCTGAGCCTCCACCTAAACCAAACTTTGCTCCATTCTTTCCAATACACTCAATATCTCCCTCTGCTTTCTTTGCCTTTCACTTATATTCACCTCATTTCATTTCTTTCTCTCTCCCTTTCCTATAACACACAGCCTCTGTTCCCAGATCCCTTTCAGGTACAGGTGGCAAAAGGCTGTGGACTACATGTTGGGGAGCCATCAGTAGGCTTCATGAAGATTGCATATGAAGGATCAGATCTCGTGAGCTTCCAGAACATGTCATGGTGGCCATCTCCGAAAGGAGGAAGGAGGGCTCAGCAGGTCTCCAAACTATTCAATCAGTACCATGTGGTCAACTTAAGAATACGAGCACATATTATTGACATCTGTCCCGTTTCCTCTTGGGTCTTCTAGACGCAGGGAAGGCAGATCTTCAGCGACAAGGTCAGTCCTGCTCCCTCTCTCCAAGCATTCTCTATTTTGCACTCATAAATTTGCAACATTTCCTCAAATTCAGAGTGAAAAGGGGCCAAGAGGGAGAGGGGTGATGTTGACCGGTTTCTAGAGGTGGAAAGACGTGTGTATCTAAAGCGATGTGAAGATTTACCTTCTCAGTCTGAGAATACCTGTCCTGTGTCTGCAGTGAGGCCAGAGGCCTGGCTGTCCACTGGCCCAAGTCCGGGGCCTGGCCATCTGCTCCTCGTGTGCCACGTCTCTGGCTTCTACCCAAAGCCAGTATGGGTGACGTGGATGCGGGGTGAGGAGGAGCACCAGGGAACCCGGCGAGGTGACATCTTGCCCCACGCTGATGGGACATGGTATCTTCAGACGTCCTTGGACGTGGAAGCCAGAGAGGCAGCCGGCCTGTCTTGCCGAGTGAGACACAGCAGCCTAGGAGGCCACGATATGGTCTTCTACTGGGGTGAGAAAGGGTGGGGTCCCCTCTGGGAAAGACGGTGGCAGGTCCTCAGAGCCAGAGAACCTGAAGAGAAACTTGGGATTCTAGGATTCCAGACTAAAAAGTACCTATATTTAGTAACCCAGGAAGTGGTGAGCTGTATGTGAGGGTCCTGTAGATGTGGGAGGAAGCAGAGATTGGGTGAACGGTTCATCTCTGAGCAGGGATAGAAACCAGAAGGAGGAAGGGTGGTTGGTGAGGCAGAAGGTGATGGGAGCAAAAAGGACCAGGTAGGTGCAGGTCAACCCGGGGTGGATGGGAATTGACACCCTCTGTGCACCGAACCCACAGAGCAGCACCGCCCGGTGGGCTTGGTCTTCCTGGCGGTGGTCGTGCCCCTGGTGCTTCTGCCAGGTCTTGCCTCCTGGCTCTGGAAGCGTCGGTAAGTCTCTGGAGCCACCTTTCTGCACTTTCCGAAGTGTCTCCCCACTTTCCTGTCTGTCCTCAGCCCTCCTCGTCCCAGTGTCGTTCCCCCTGCATTCCTCACCTCCCCCTGCTGCAGAACAATTTCCAGTCTGTTCCTCCCAGGAAATCACACAAGACACCTCAGTGTACTGGCCTCCCTTTGGAGTGAGATCCCGGCAGCCCAGGACCAGGACGTCCCTAAACCCAGCTCAGTGGTGATGGACCAGCAAGTCTCTGTGTGACTGTTGTCTTTCCTTTCTGGTCAGTGATCAGTTGTCAAGATGAGTTAAGTGTAGTTTAGGGGGATTTGTTGTTCTGACCTGACTCTGGGACTTAAATCTCAAAATTATCTCAGAGTATAATGAAGTCCCAGCAATGTCCATGCGTCACAGGCATCAGACATCACTTCCTCCAGTGAGCCGTCCCTTATTCATAACTGGAAGCAGTCTTTGCTTCGTGAGGATTAGCACCACATTTTCCTGCACTTGGCAAATCTATTCCTGACCCCCAGCCCTTGTTGCCAACAGTTAGGGTCCTTTCCCTTCTAATTCTTAGGACTTTAGAGATGAGGTCCATGTCTTTTTAATATTTGTATCCTTGGCAAGGAGCCCCACTGCATGGAATATGTCCTCAATAAATACCTGTGTTGAATTTATGTCAGTTTCATAGGTTTGTCTTTTTCTTTTGCCTCCTGACAGGTCTGTAGTAGTTCAGATGTTTGTACACGTGGACATTTCTGGAAAATAACGTTGACATAGAAGGGACGGAAAAGGTGAAAAATATTGGGAGGGGGAGAGCAAATCATGGCACTTCACCAAACTTCTCCCCTACGTTGGACTATTTGCCTGCTTCTGTTGGGTCCAGTCCACCTGTCATGCTCTCATGGCCACCTTGTGGTTTTTGGTTGGTTGACTCCACCCTCGTGTGTAGCCCTGGGTTCTAATCAGCCTGACTTCCTCAGGAGAAAGCATCTTTGACAACGTGACAGGACAAAGGATGGACAGGTAACCTCCAGTTCATGACAATCATCAGACAGCTGCCACTTGTCCTTGCCCAGAGTGATGGTTCAGGGCCACGCACCTGCTCCAGGTGGCTCAGGTCACAGGCATTCTGATTCCCGTGGTCAATGGCAGAGAATGAGATGATCTTTCTTGTCCCAGATGATAAGGTCGGGGTATGAAGCGTAGACAACTGCAATCCATTTTTCAGCAGCAGAACAGCAAGCCTGAGGATGACACCTGCATTCAAGAAGGCAGAGAAATTGTACATGTGAAGTTTTCCAAGAGGTTGGATCCAACGTGTTCTCACCACAAGAATGAGAAGAAGAGAAAAGAAAGAGAAAGGAGAGGACCCAGATGTGAGGTGGTGGGGTAGTGTGGTTGTGGGCATCACGTCGCCCTGTACATCAAGTGTGTACTTCGTTTTATGTGTTTTTTTTTTTTTTTGGAGAAAACAGAGTTTATTGCCCAGCAATTAAAAGTATTCAAATGTGGGATGAAAGCTACATAAAATGTTAATTTTCACGCTTTGCTTGAATTCAGGTTTTCTTGACCAATGCTTCATTTTCCTTCAAAATGCTGCATGCCACTCGAGGCTCGGCAGCTCAGGACCTGAGCGTCACCTGCAGCTCCCTGCATGCCGTGTGCACTGGGCTCCCGACGTTCTTCAGGCCGTCCTCTCGGAGAAGCTGCTGGAAGACTTTCATCAGGAGGACCTTTGTTCATGCCACATCACAGGCTCTGCTGCACCAGCCAGAGCTGGCGAAGGCCCATGTGGCCCGTGGGGCCTCCCAGCCATCCTTCCTCAGGGGCTAGAAAACTGCACTCTGTACAAAGGTACAGTTTTCATTTGTCAGCCTATTCCCGTGAAGCAGAAAACAGTAGCAACAACAAAACCAAAGCACCACAAAAGTGAAGGCAGACGCACAGACCCACAGAATGGACTGGAGCCCCAATAACCCTGGGATCCCCGGTTCCATCAGCCCATTCATTTCCTGTATGGTTTCAGCCCACAAAGGTGGATTTCTGTCCTTTGTGATTGGGTGCTCCCTCTGATGGACGTGGACGTGGCCCCTGGGGATGCTGGGCTAATATCTCTCTTCCTTGCGGTGTTCTTCCTCACTCTTGTCTTCCTTGCCTTCAATTCTTGAAAATATTCCTCTATTCTTTTTCTTGCCTGCTTGTCTTTTTCTTCACGTGTCCTCACCTGTCACACTCTTACCCTGTCTTATTGACACTGACATCTGGATCAATCCCTATCCTGGGTGTTTTCGTGGGTTTCTAACAAACCGCTGAGCAGGAATCGAGTGCTGGTTCAGCTGCTGGATACGTGGTAAACATTTTCTCCAGGGTTTTCCTAGAGATGGAAGGGTAAGCTGCACCAGCCTTCATGAACCAGGAGCTGTCGTGGCAATGGCATTAAATACTCAAAATGCGAGAAATTTTCCATGGATTTCTTCCCAACACATGTATTCATTCATTCACTCATTCATTCATTCATTCATTCGTACATTCTGTTATTCATTCATTCATTCATTCATGACTTAGTCAGCTTTTCCTATTTGTATGGTAAACATGTTCTCTAAGACTGGTTCTAAAATGTATGAGAGGCAGCTGTGTGTACAGGTGTTTAAGACATAACGAATAATCTTGTCCTCCAAGCTTTTTTTTTTTTTTTTGATATGTACATTTAATCATTCAGAGCAAACTTTAGAATTGGTAAATAAGAAAATTTAACCTCATGGATTTCAGCAATAATTGCTTTATTAAATGATCCATGAATCACACATCACCCCAAGTGGCCCTCAGGTAGGCACTTAGAGAAGTTGTACAAATGGAAGGTTTTTCCAGAGGGAGGGTGGGGCCGGGGAGATAGCAGCAAATGTGAAGGATTGTTCCAGGAATCAGGCCTCTTTCTTGGGGGAAGAGTAAGGGCTCTTATCATGCATATGACCTCATCTGTCTTTGGGGGCTGGAGAGAAACCAGGTGACAGACTCACTGCTCAGCGGAAAGAAAAATTTGCTGGTGATGACTGGGTAAGGCTACGTTTCTGGGTGGTTGTAGTTTGTTCAATTGGGTATGAAGTCCCAGGGAGGGAACTCAGCTGATGACATCATTTTGGGTCTGCGATTTTCTTTTTCTAACAGGATGTGGCTCAAGGGCATGTATCTTCATCGTCTTGAACCCCCACCAGCAGGAGCTGCCCTTGGTTCCCTGCTGGCTGGTCTGCTTCAGACAGAGAGGGGGACGCTACCTCTGCTCTGGTCCAGTCCCATCCTCAGCCAGGTGCTTTGTGTTTCAGTTTGGGGACTGGGCCTTCCGAGAGTTCCCCCTTTGCTCAGAAGATGGAGCCTCTTAGTCTGGGACAAGGTGTGTTCCTGTCCCTTCCCCCACTGCCCCTCGCCCTAGCTGCAGAGTGGCTCACTGTGCCCTGAGGTAGTGGGGCTCCCTGCCCTTCCCACACCCAGTGAAGGCTCCTTCCTTTCTGTGTGGGGGATGGTGGCCTTCCCGCCCTTCTCAGGAGGGAGCTGCTGTCAGACCCCAGGCTTGTACCACCAGAAAGCAGTTCTCTGGTCTGAATCCTGGACTTCAGTTTGTCAGGACCCTGGGAGGCCAATGGGCAAAAGCCTAGAGGCATATCAAATTTGCTAAGTCTGTGACTCTCAGGGCCTCCCAGTCCTCAATGAGCCTTCAGTCATTTGTTAACAATTGTAGCTGAATTGTTCATTCTGGTTTATAAAGCCTCTGGCATCTGAATCCCTGATTTCCTTGGAGGAGTCTGTATTTCCCTAGATTTTTGGGTTGACAACTTGCTCTCACCCTTCAACTTTGATGGATTCCAGAGAAGTGATTTGGGCGATCCAGCTTTTCAAAATCTTATGTGTGGGAGTGAGCTCTTTCCAATTTTCTATGTTCCAGTCTGAACTTGCCAAAAATATTATCTTTCTCTCAACAGCCTGAGTTTATTTCAGTTTACTGGTCATCCAAGAAATAACAAGACAAATAGCCCAAACACATTATCCAGATGACATAAAGCACAAATACTTAAGGGCTTTTAAACACTTAAGAACACCACGGAAGTAGAAGGTCAGCATGTCCAGCACGGCCAACTCATGATAAGACAAGCATGGAACATTCTAGCAGGAATAGTAGGAAAGGAATCTGGATACATGATTCCAGAACACTCTATTAAGTCCACACACTATAAATTCCCGTGATTTCTTGTTGTAGATTTGCCGTAGGACCCTCGGTGTGAACTTCATGGTTATTAGCATATGCTTGACTCCAAAAGATACCTGTGTAGATTCAGATTTCATCAAGTAGGATTACAACTAATACTTTTGGATACTAAAAACATTTTTATGCCAAAGAAATCCATAACCTTTAAGAATAATTTGATGCCTGAACTGAATTATTCAATCACTCAGAGTTAATCATCGAGCGCCTACCACTTGCCAGGCCCTGTTGGATTTGGGATCCGGTTCCAGGAGATTCGAAACACCTGAGCCAACCACTGAGTCAAGATTCTGAGAGGGCAAACACCTGTAAAGGTCACCACTTTAGTAAATATTGTTTCAGGCAGGTTTGTTAGAGTCTACGGTCTGCACATTAAAAGAAAACTCAGCACACCAAAATGGTTAGTTCTTGGTTGACGTGATTTTCTTCCCAAGTAGACTAAAAGCTCCTTGAATACTGGTTGCATTGTGAACACTGTATTGTCATGCGTGTAGCGAGGTGCTTGGATCCAGGAAGCTGTTAAGCGACGGTTTGGTGAGTGAATATACATTAATGCAAGTCCGACTGAGGGGGTGTTCTTCAGATGTTTCAATACCCTGTGGTCTCTCTGATGGCAACTGATTCTCCCCTAAAAATAATGGTGAACTGGTGGTTGTTGATACTGTTACACAGGCAATCATGGCGAAATTTGGAAAAGCAAGTAGAGTAAGTGTTAAAAGAAACCTATGGACTCAAAATGGGGCCTTGGGCAGGCCAACTCCCCAAACCTTGTTTAACCTAACCTAAGTGCATTCCAACCTCCCCCAGAAATGTAAGTCTTCCCCTGTCATTGAGGAATTCTCTGTTCATCACAAGTGAGGTCCTCTCTCACATGGACCCTCTCCATCCCCCAAGAGAGGAAGTCATCTGTGTGATTAGACCCCTTTCCTCAATTAAAAGAAGGTGACCTTCAAATTTATCTGGTTGATTTTGAATTTTAATGCAGACAGTGAGAAGGCATAGATGGGAATGGGTTGGGGTGGGGGTGAGACATGGACGGAAGCCCTTGTGGGGTGTTGCAAGGTCATGAGAAGGTGACAGCAGGGGCCGGGGCTGGGTGCTGGGGAGCCGTGTGTCTTCATGGGTTACTGTCTGGATGAGGAGAAAAGGCACGAGAGGTAGGGTCCCTTTTCCATGCCATGCAAGACTTGCTCCCCAGCACTCGAATTAGGGCCTCAGGGAGCACGATGGAGGCTGGTGACAAGGGGAAACTGGAAGCCAGAGAGGAGGGTCAGACCCAGAGGGGAAGTGAGAGTCTGAATAGGTGTCCAGGGTTGAGGGCGGAGCCCATTTGCATTGTCGCGGAGACTCAGGGAAGGCGGCTGTGTTGAGAAGGAAGTCAGAAGAGAGGGGCTGCGTGTGGGGAGGTTTGTGAGAACAGAAGCCAAAGACCCACTTTCCGAGAGAAAGAAAGCACATCTGCAAAAAGATGCTGTTGTTGCAACTGGTCTTGCTCACGGTTCTCGTCCCAGGCGGTGACAGTGACGATGGTGAGGATGTGGCCCTGCCTGGTCGGTGCAAGAGTGTTTGTCTACATTTGTGTGATGTGTGTCATGTGTGCACATATGTTGTTGTGTACATGTGTGCGTGTGTGTATATGTGTATGAGTACGTGTGCATAGGTGCCTGTGTGTGTACCTCTGTGTGTTTCTGCCGTGTGTGCACGTGTGTGGGTGGGTGTCTGTATGTCTGTGTTTGCGTCTGTGTCTATGTGCGTGCATATCACGTGTAACTCTGAGTGTGTGTGTACGTGTGTGCATCGGTGTCTGTGCGCGTGTGCACACATGGTGTGGGTTCCCCAGCACATCCCTGGGGAGTGAGGCATGTCCACCTGGTTCCTCCCTGAGCATCCCTGACCCCAGGGCCTTGTGCTCCTCTGAATGACGGGTGCCAAGCTCGGGGCTCTGGGGCAGCACGCGTCTCCAGAGGGAACTATGGCTCCCTGTCCTCCAGGTTTTGGTGCCCCTCCCTGGCCCCTTTTGCTGATTCTCTCTCCTTCCCTCTGCCCTCCTCTTCCTCAGTCTGTCTGTTCTTCTGGCACAGACTTCCAGGAGCCAAAAACTTTTCGAATCATCCTGACCGCATCTTTTTACAACCGTGCCCGGGCACAAAATCAGGGTTCAGCTTGGCTGGGACAGCTGCAGACTCATGGCTGGGACAGCAAGACTGGAGCGTTCATTTTCCTGCGGCCTTGGTCCAGGGGCAACTTCAGCAACGAGCATTTCATGGAACTGGAAAAGTTATTCCATTCATACTCCATTAGATTTCTTCAGGTATTTCAGGACCATGTCAGTCAATGGCAGCTTGAATGTGAGTTCGGGTCCCTCAGGGCAGGTGGGATGGAGGTGGTCGGTGTGTGTGTCACCTTGAGTTCCTTCTTCCTCCTGGGTAGACCCTCCACTGGCTACTGAACCTCTCGACTCCCCATCGTAAAACTGAATCACACCCCCCTGTTCACGGGGCAGAAGCCAGACCCTGATTCTCGAAAAGCTTTTTGTCTTCTGTTCCTTCCCCTCCTCTCGTTGACCTCAGGCTGTGCTCTGAGGCCTCCAGTAATGTCTGCAGTGACCACCCCATTCCCTGGCCTGCAGCCAGACATCCTCCACTCCCTCACTCTGTGACTGATCCTTGAAATGTGCTTTTCTCCCTGTTCAGTCCCCTCAATGACCTCTGTCTATGTGTTCCTTGTATCCACTTCTCTCTCCTCACCCTAGATGATTTTATCCAAGCTCTCCAGTGGAGGCCTTCCCTGTTCTCTGCCCACACCCTTCCAGTCACTCCTCCAACATTTGTTTCTTCCGCAGTCATTCACCTCCTCCTCTGCCTCCAGTGACCACCACTTCCCCTCTCTCTGAGCCTTCACTCAAAGCACACTTTGCTTGATTCCTTCCAATACCCTCAACTTCTCCTTCTTCCGTCCATGGCTTCCACTCACCTCATGTCAACACTTTCCCTTCTCTATTCCTGTATCTCACAACCTCTCTTTCCAGATCCGTTTCAGGTCCAGCTGGAAGGAGGCTGTGAGCTGCACCTTGGAGAAGCATCAGAAGGATTTGTGCATATTGGATATCAAGGATCAGATCTCATGAGCTTCCAGAACACGTCATGGTGGCCATCTCCAAAGGGGGGCAGAAGGACCGAAGAAGTCTGCACACTCTTCAATCGGTTCTATGTGGTCAATGAAATTATACACACACTTTTCAGTGATACCTGCCCTCAGTTCCTCTTGAGTCTTCTTGATGCAGGAAAGGCATATCTCAAGCGACAAGGTCAGTCCTGCTCCCAACCTCCAAGCATTCTCTCTGTGCATTCATAAATTCGCACCATTTCTCAGCTTCAGGGTAAGAGGGGCCAAGAGGGAGAGGGGATGATGCTGACAGGTTTCTAGAGGTGGAGCAATGTAGGTATCTCAACTGACGTGAAGATCTTCCCTCTCAGTCTGAGAATTCCTGTCCTGTCTCTGCAGTGAGGCCCGAGGCCTGGCTGTCCACTGGCCCCAGTCCAGGGCCTGGCCATCTGCTCCTCATGTGCCACGTCTCTGGCTTCTACCCAAAGCCAGTGTGGGTGACGTGGATGCGGGGTGAGCAGGAGCACCAGGGCACCCGACGAGGCGAGGTCTTGCCCCATGCTGACGGGACATGGTATCTTCAGACATCCTTGGACGTGGAAGCCAGGGAGGCAGCCGGCCTGTCTTGCCGAGTGAGACACAGCAGTCTAGGAGGCCAGGACATGGTCCTCTACTGGGGTGAGAAAAGGGCTGGTGCCCAGCTGGGAAAGGGTGGTCCTCCAGCAGTGCAGGAGAGACAGATACAAAGTTGGGATTCTAGGGACTCCAGATCATAAAGGACTAAAATTTAGTGACCTAAGAAATGGAGAGCTGGGTGTGAGGGTCCTGTAGATGCAGCAGGAAGCAGAGGGTCGGTTGAAGGGTCCATCTGTGAGCAGGGATGGGAGAGGAGAAAGAGGAAGGGTGGTTGGTGAGGCAGAGGGTGACGGGAGCAAAAGGGACCAGGAAGGTGCAGGTCAACCCGGGGTGGATGGGAAATGACACCCTCTGTGCACCGAACCCACAGAGCAGCACCGCCCCGTGGGCTTGGTCTTCCTGGCGGTGGTCGTGCCCCTGGTGCTTCTGCCAGGTCTTGCGTTCTGGCTCTGGAAGCGCTGGTAAGTCTGGAACCACCTTCCTGCTCTTTCCCAACTGTGTAAATCCATGCCCCTTCCCCTGGAGTCCTCACCTCCACCTGCTGCAGAGCATTTCCAATCTGTTCCTCCCAGGAAATCACACTGGAGACCTCAGTGCACTGGCCTCCCTTCGGAGAGAGATCCCAGAAGCCCCGGTTCCAGCACTTACCTAAACCCAGCTCAGTGGTGACGGATTTGCAAGTCTCTGCGTGCAACTTTTGTCTTTCCTTTGTGCTCGATGATCAGTTGTCAATATCGGCCAAGAATAATTTAGTGGGCTTTGTTGTTCTCACCTGATTCTTGGAGTTAAATTCTACATTTTCTCCAAGTAAAATGAAGGCTGAGTACCTCCCTGGGTCACAGGCATCAGATGCCACTTCCTCCAGGGAGCCCTCCCTGATTTTCAAGGGGAAGCAGTCTCTGCCTGCTGAGAATTTCCAACGTCCATAGTTTCTCTTTGGCAAACGTATGACTCACTTCCCATCCCTTATTGTCCCCAGTTGGATCCCTTTTCCATCCTAATTCTTAGGCCTCTTGAGAGTAAAGTCCATGTCTTTCTAATATTTGTATCCTTGGCAAGGAGTCTCGCCTGCATGGAATATGTTCTTAATAAAAATGTGTGTTGAATTGATGCCAATTTCGTAGTTTTTTCTTCTTTCGCCTCCTGTGGTGTTTGTAGTAGTTGAGACGTTTGATGTTCTTCTTGTCAAAAGTCTTTTCACTTTGTCTGGAGACTTGATACTGTTATGGTTCCTTGGTAACATCTCTGAGCCTCTGAGGAGAATACAGTTTTGTCTGTGGATATTTCTATTATTTAAACACAGACACCTGTTGGAGTGGACCTGTTGTGGATGAAAGGAGGAGGGAAGACACAGGTCCTGGCTGTTTGAGGCCCTCAGGAACAGCAGCAGAGACGTCACCTTGGGGCTTGTTGGCAATATAGGGGCTTGGTCTCAGCTGAGGTTCACTGCATCACAATTTGCATTTTAGCAAAACCAGCAGGGGATTCACAGGTGCATAAATGTGGTGCCTGAGAGGTAGCTGTGCGAGTGCGTCCCTGGAGGGAAGCGAGTGGGTCCAGAAAAGCCAGTAAGAGTGTTGTGCTCAGGAATGAACGCGGGTCCGGCAGGGAGAGGGCATACAGAGCATCCTCACATTGGTGGCTGCTGTGTCCCAGTCCCTGAGGACACGGAATCAGCCACAGTGAGCCGTTGCTCCTGGAGTCAATAGGGGGTTGGGATCATGGGAGCCTCTGCCTGCAACACTTGCCCACTGATGAATACACAGCCTTGTTTCCTGTGTGTGTGTTTAAATAGAGCTTATTCGTATATATATGTGTGTTTCCAAATAATTGATTGCATGCTCTATTTCCCTATACGGAAATACCAGCTCAAAAGTTTGTAATATTCCCCTGCATGGGTCCTGTGACATCCAGGGTCTTCGGCTTTCAGCCCCAAAGCTGTGCTGCCCATGATGCTTTAGAAACAAACAAGAAATGGTCATCATCTCATGAATCCATGAATATTGTTTCCTTTCCCCTTTTCTGTGGTGTCATCATAGCATCCTAGATGTGACTTTAGTATTTTCTAGAGTGGCTCCACATGGCCATCACAAATTTTCTGTTCCTTTTCCTGAATTTATTGTATTATTGATTCATTACCACTGACCTCATGGCCCACAACTCTGCCTTGTGAGCCTGAGTGAGCCTTACCCACACAGGTGTTTTTGTCTGTGAGGCACATCCCGCCTTCTGTGCTTAGGACCACCCATGCTCCTTGTAGCTCTGGGCTTCAGGGCCATTTTAAATACAAAATCACATTTGGGATGAGCACTGGGTGTTGTATGGAAACCAATTTGACAATAAATTTCATATATAAATCAATCAATCAATCAATCAATCAATCAATAAATACAAAATCACCAAGAAAGAGCATGTAAGTGAGGAAAGTGTGGCACCAAATGGATCATGAATAGGGCACGTGTTTGCAGTGTGGGAATTCACACAGGAAGGCAGAGCGGTACCTGGTTCATCCTCGCCGAGGAACATGTGGGGTGTGTGACACATGCCGGCCACTCTGTGTGTCCATGAACATCAATGAGCACATGTGTCTGGGCTTACCAATCAATGCCAGTAGGAAGACCAATCTGCACAGACAGACTCCGTGAATAATGAACATGGACTCTTTGTGACATATGACCCCAAAGGCAGTGGAAACATCCATGGACAGACTTCAGTTACTGTAGATTTCATTAATTTACTCAATAAACCTTTCTCAAGCCCTGCCCATGCAGCAGGGACATTTGGAGTGGAAGGTAGTGGGGAGGAAAAGGTTATTATATTATAGCCTTTGGGGTTTGAAAATTTTGTTTTCTTGATTTTTTAAGGTTTTATTTATTTATTTATTTTTTTCAACGTTTATTTATTTTTGGGACAGAGAGAGACAGAGCATGAACGGGAGAGGGGCAGAGAGAGAGAGGGAGACACAGAATCGGAAACAGGCTCCAGGCTCCGAGCCACCAGCCCAGAGCCCGACGCGGGGCTCGAACTCACGGACCGCGAGATCGTGACCTGGCTGAAGTCGGACGCTTAACCGACTGCGCCACCCAGGCGCCCCAATTTTTTAAGGTTTTAATTGTTGTTTCTAAATAGTTTCTTAGTACAGGAAGCTCTTTGTGTTCAATGGCAAAAGAGACTTAGTTCTAATCTGTTCAGGGTCAGAGAGGAGAGGCTCAGGGCAGGAGAACATCCAGAGGGAACAAATGCAGGTTCCCACTGCTGCACATGTGGATATTTCTGGGAGATAATGTTGAGATGGGAGAGGTGGCAAAGGTGAAAAATATTGGGAGGGAGAGAGCAAATCATGGCACTTCCCCAAATTTCTCCCCTAGATGAGACCCATTGGCTACTTCTCTAGGGTCTAGTCTACCTCATGGCCACCTTGTGGGTTTGGGTTGGTTGATTCCAGCCTCGTGTGTAGCCCTGGGCTCTGATCACCCTGAGTCCCTCAGGAGAAAGCATCCTTGACAATCCGACGGGATGAAGCATGGACAGGTTCCATCCAGTTCCGGCCAATCACCAGACAGAAGCCACTTGTCCTTCCCCAGTGCCATGGTTTGGGGCCAGACACTGGCTCCAGGTGGCTCGGGTCACAGGCATTCCGATTCTTGTGGTTGATCGCAAGGAAAGAGATGGTCTCTATCATCTTGGATGATAAGGTCGGGCCACGAAGCCTGAAACAACTCCAACCCATTTTTCAGCATCAGGGAAGCAAGCCTGAGGATGACACCTACATACAAGAAGGCAGAGAAATTCTATACATGAAGTTTTCCGAGAGGGTAGATCCAAAGTGTTCTCGCCACAAGAAACAGAAAAGAAAGAAAGAGAAAGGAGAGGATCCGGGTGTGAGGTGGTGGCCATGTTACCAAGAGTGATTGTGGCATCATGTTACCTTGTACCAAACACATACCAAACATCAAGTGTGTATTTCCTTTTACAGTTTTTAAAGAAAACAGAATTCTTGCCTCGCAATTAAAAGTATTCTAATGTGTGATAAATGCAACATAACAATTCACTTCCATGGTTTGCTTGAATTCAGGTTTTCTTGACCAATGCTTCATTTTCCTTCAAAATGCTGCATGCCACTCGAGGCTCGGCAGCTCAGGACCTGAGCGTCACCTGCAGCTCCCTGCATGCCGTGTGCACTGGGCTCCCGACGTTCTTCAGGCCGTCCTCTCGGAGAAGCTGCTGGAAGACTTTCATCAGGAGGACCTTTGTTCTTGTCACATCACAGGCTGTGCTGCACCTGCCGGACCTGGCGAAGGCCCGTGTCGCCCGTGGGGCCACCCAGCCTTCCTCCCTGGGTGGCTGGAAAGCTGCACGCTGTACAAAGGTACAGTTTTCATTTGTCATCATGTTCCCGTGAAGCAGAAAACAGTAGCAACAACAAAACCAAAGCATCACAAAAGTGAAGGCAGACGCACAGACCCACAGGAGGGACTGGAGCCCCAATAACCCTGGGATCCCCGGTTCCATCAGCCCATTCATTTCCTGTATGGTTTCAGCCCATAAAGGTGGATTTCTGTCCTTTGTGATTGGGTGCTCCCTCTGATGGACGTGGATGTGGCCCCTGGGGATGCTGGGCTAATATCTCTCTTCCTTGCGGTGTTCTTCCTCACTCTTCTCTTCCTTGCCTTCAATTCTTGAAAATGTTCGTCTATTCATTTTCTTGCTTGCTTGCCCTTTTCTTCATGTGTCCTCATCTTGTGACACTCCTACCTGTTTTGCCTGTTAATCCTGACATCTGGATCAGGCCCTGTCCTGGGTGTTTTGGTGGGTTTCTAATAAGCCACTGGTCAGGAATCGAGTGCTGATTCTGCTGCTGAATAAGTGACTGGTAAAACTTCGCTCCAGGTTTTTCCTACAGACCAGAGGACAAGCCTCACCAGCCATCATGAACCAGGAAGCGTTCTGGCAATGGCAGTAAATACTCAAAATGCAAGAAGTTTTCAGTGGATTTCCCCCAGACCCAATATGTCAGTTCATTCCTTCGCCTCTTACTCAACTTGTACTATTTGTGCGGTTCCATATTCTCTGAGACTGGTTCCAAAACCCTTGAGAAGCAGCTGTGTGTCAAGATATTAAAGAGATAATGAATAATCTCTTCCTCCAAGCTCAGTCCTTTTTTGATGTCTGTTTTTAATTTCCCAGGTGGAAACTCAGAAATCTTTGTCGCCTTTCTGTGTCAACTTTTCTCTTTACAGGTTATTCTCTACAAAATCTCTAAAAATCTTGTCTACAGTGGGCTTTATGAGCCTTCACATGGGATAGGGACAGAGCCTTCCTCTCTTCCTGTAAGCATTCCTGTTGGTTTCCTAAATAGTGGCTCTGCCTCGGCCACAGTGGGCTCATATTTAGGGGATGGAAGTGTCCACTAGGAGAATCTCCTCACGGAAGGATCCAGAGTGTAGTACAAATGTGACTCCATTTGCGATTGGACACGGGAGAAAGGAGAAGCTGAATGAAAAGTAAACTTCCTGGACAGTTGGGAGGAGGGGCTGTTGTGCAGAATCCATGAGATCCGGGGGCAGATGGGGAGAGCAGGGGAGTGAGTGGTGGCATTTTGCTCCCACTGTGCAGAAGCATTGTGCCCCCACCCCAGGTGCGTCTCCTGCTTTCTGGACATAAAAGTTATTTGATCAGGTTGAAAGGTGTGATATTTTAAAGTGTGAAGTTGTGTTGCATAGTAAAAGTGTTTAACTTAGTTAGTGTTTGATGTTTTCCTAATTTATTTCCTAATTTATTTCCCAATTTCCTAATTATTTCCTAATTTATTCATTAGCTTTTCATCTTGTTCTAAACTTAAAAAAAATTTTTTTTTCAATGTTTATTTTTGAGAGTGAGAGAGACAGAGCACGAGCTGGGGAGCGGCAGAAAGAGAGGGAGACACAGAATCAGAAGGAGGCTCCAGGCTCTGAGCTGTCAGCACAGAGCCCAACGCGGGGCTCAAACCCATGAGCAGTGAGATCATGACCTGAGCTGAGGTTGGACGCTTAAGTGACTGAGCCACCCAGGTGCCCCGACATTTTTTAAAAATTCAAGTCAGTTAACATATAGTGTAGTATTGGTTTCAGGAGTAGAATTAAGTGACTCATCACTTACCTCGAACTTTTTAATGGCATGTAAAAGCCTTCTCCTCCTCCTCCTCCTCCTTCTCCTTCTTCTTCTTTTTTTCTTTTTCCGAAATCCAGACATGTGACCAGATGACTACAGTCAGTTTTGTCCATGAGAGAAGAGTTAACTGATCACCGCCTGATCACCTTTATGAATCTTTGTGTTCACTATTTACAATGATTTCATTATGAACCCTTTCATTTTTAACTATTTTAATCGTTTTGGTGACCTTAAAAATTCCTTTTCTTATTCCCACATGAGAGGAAGTTTACCTGGCCAAGTCCACAGCAAGCTGCGAGCATCTAGAGGATGTCTCCGTTCTGAAAAGGAGATTGAAATGGAACTTGAGAGCGGAAATGAGCACTTGCAGTGAATAACTAGGCAAAGGGCATTTCTTCTTGAAACGGGGCTGCGCACGTCTGCCCACAAAGACATACTTCCTCATGAGCGAGAAGGAAGGAGAAACAAGAAGAGGGAAAACGCCTGAGGGCATGGTCCTTGCTACAGAGAAGGAAGGAGCATCAACCAGTTCCTGTGAGCTGCACAGGGTCCTGGGCGCAGACTGCAGGCGCAGCGGGTAACTCTGCTCCAGATGTGTTGTTCCAGGCCGAGAGAAAGACGGAAAAACAACCCCAACCAGTTCCCTGAGGCAAAATCTGCATGACACCAAAGCCAGCGAGACTTTTTCCGGAAAACAATAAAACAAATATTAAAATAGTGACTATCTGCTGACCTCATTTAGGCATCCTTTCGGGGAAATTAGGTGCACAGACTCAAAATATTTATAAACAGGATCCAGCACCCGACGAAGTGGGATTTACCCACACAATGTAAGGATTGTCTACCGTTAAAAATCTCTCCATAGGGGCGCCTGGGTGGCTCAGTCGGTTAAGCGTCCGACTTCGGCTCAGGTCATGATCTCCCGGTTCGTGAGTTCGAGCCCCGCGTCGGGCTCTGTGCTGACAGCTCAGAGCCTGGAGCCTGCTTCACATTCTGTGTCTCCCTCTCTCCCTGCCCCTTCCCTGCTCATGCTGTGTCTCTCTCTGTCTCAAAAATAAATAAACATTAAAAAAAAAAAATTAAAAAAAAAATCTCTTCATAGAATCCCTTACTTGAACAGACGAAGAAAATAAAACCGCATATATATAAACAATCACGTCCAGAGTTACAAAAAGAGCATTTGATGTCTTGAAATGTCCCCTCTGATAAAACCTGACCAGCCCAGAATGGAGGGAATGCGGGTGCAAGCAGCCTGCAGGCCACTTATTTGCTTCTGAAGGTTTAAAAGTATTCCAGTGAGAACCAAGGACGAGATGACCGCCCACTGGAATCTTCGCTCTTCTGTAGAATACTACAAGCCATCCTTAATCCAGGAAGGCAAGGGAAACAAGGAGGCATGGAAATAGAAATTGAAGAAAAATTATTATTATTTGCAGATCATATAATTGTATGCAAGAAAATTAAAAAATAAGCAAAACAATGGGAATAATAAGAGAGTGTAGGAACTTATCTAGGTAAAAATTTAACGTATAAATAAAAATTGTAAGGATTTCAAGAAAATGAGTATCTTTTTATTCTTGGTGGGTTTTTTTGGTTTTTTTTGACATAGTATGATTTCTACCTAGAATTAGAATTCTAGGAATTGGAATTTAATTGGAATTAAAAGTAAACAACTGGAGCTAATATAAAAATTTCTGGGGCCCCTGGGGGGCTCAGTCAGTTAAGCATCTGACTTCAGCTCAGGTCATGATCTCACGGTTAGTGAGTTTGAGCCCCGCAGCAGGTGCTGTGCTGACAGCTCGGAGCCTGGGGCCTGTTTCGGATTCTGTGTCTCCGTCTCTCTCTGTCTCTCTCCTGCTTGTGTTCTGTCTGTCTCTCTCTCTCAAAAAGAAACATTAAAATTTTTTTAGCAAGTTCTTGGGGCGCCTGGGTGGCTCAGTCGGTTGAGCATCTGATTTTGACTCAGGTCATGATGCCAGGGTCTTGGGATCAAGCCCGGAGTTGGGTTCTGCGCTGAGTGTGGAGCCTGCTTGGGATTCTCTCTCTCTTTCCCTCTGCCCCTTTCCCCTGCTCACAACCACTCGTTTCTCTCTCTAAAATAAAAAAAAAAAAATAGAAAAAGATTTAAAAAATTTAGCAAGTTCTTTAGCCACAAAATAAATATTAAAAAGTCAACAGCACTTTTTATATAAGCAACAAGAGAAAATAAGGTAAAATTAAATGCCACTTATAATAACAACAAAATCTATAAAATAGCCAAGAATTAGCTAAAGAAAGAATATATGAGAATTCTACAGAGAAATTATAAAAACGCTTAACGATCCTAACAGTATTTCTAATTCATCAGAGTTGGATGGAAGGAGTTATCATTATAAAAAAGCATACTTCTCTTTAAATTATTCTATAGCATCAGTAAATTCCTAATTAAAATTCCAGCTGGATTTTTGGAGGCACATAGCAATTTAATTTTTATATTATATGGAGGAATAAATGACTACAAATAGATTTGAAAGAGTAGAGCAAAGATTTATTCGCAATGGAATAAAGTCATAAATGTAAAAGACAGTACTACAAAGTTAGCAGCATAGAACAAGGCAGAATATTTTTATGACCTATTGGTGAGGAATTATTTCTTAAATTAAGTTCCCTAATTGGAGGCTGCAGAGCCTTGGCGAGAAATGGCCCAGGGTGGTCATTCACCAGCCTGCCATATACATGTACACGGCCCCCATTCAGCAGTGGGGCAGGCTCCAAGGGCTTGGTCCTTCCCAGGGACCCAGAACTAAGGGGGGGTCCTGCCAGGCAAGAGTCCTGGGTTCTCCTCCCTTAGGAGACGGGCCTGTCCAGGAGGAGGGGGGGCAACACGGATGATTTCACTGTTTTGCAAATTGTTGCTTCTGTACCACGAAGTGTATAGAATGGATGGGCTTTCTGAAAAAACAGATACACAAAAAATAAACACTGTTGCATTTTCCTTTACAAAATCAAAGCTTTCTTGTCCACCAAGTATACACTGGACAGAATTAATGGTGGACGACTGAAAGAAGTATTTGGAATTCTAAAAATAAAATACGCCTGTACACAGAGCACTGTGGTAACATCTTTAAAACAGTGCTCAATGAGATATGCTAGTAAATAAAGCATACAGTTTAATACCTTTTGTGGAAATTGAACTTGTATACGTCAAAAAAACACCACGTTTTCTAAGAACACACAGGAACAGACGGACAGCCCATCAAGACAGTAAAATGTGGGGAGAAGGGAGTGGGGGGGATGAACAGATCAGGTAGTTTACAGAGGTGGTCTGCTCAGACCGAGAAATGTCTGGGGGCCACAAATGAAGGAGAATATTTGCTCAACTATCTGCGCTTACGATTCTACAGGCAAAACACAACAGGACAAAACAAATATTGGAAAACCTTTTAAAATTATGTTCTACAGAATAAAGAGACTGAATTGGGATAATGGGTTGCACCATGGATAAAACGCCAGGGAAAAAAAGACATAAAAATATAAAATATTGTATCAAGCACTTTCATTTCTAAGCACAGAATCAAAATGTGCAACATCAAAACCCTCTGGTTAGAAATGTGAGGGTTTTTTTGTAATCGCCCAAGGCTACAGATTGGGATAAATTTCTATATTTTACCTCTGGGTGGCAGTGGAGATTAAAACAAAATTTCTGTGTCCTTGTTCCTGAAGGAACAAGTGGCTTAAAAACCCCACGCTTAAATTCACACTAACTTGTTAGTTAGTCATTGGATATACTTGTAAAAACATGCATAGAAGATGAAAAGTTTGTCCACAGTAATACGGGAATAGAATCCAAGGGAATATTTGGCTGGTAAAGTAGGATGACACCAAGAATGGAATAAATTTAAAAAAGCATCTTGATGCCCTCCTAAACACTGGCTGTGAGTTTTAAGTCACGGGAGGACTCTGCAGTGACTGAGGCAGGGTCTAGAAGGGCCTAGAAGATATAGAAAGGTGAGTCATTCAGGATAAGTATAGGTTTTCCTGGTCCTCAGGCCACACGGAAATTTCTCCCATCAGTTCCTATGTGGTGCGGTGAACAACGTTCTCGAGAAATTTGTTCTGTCAATCTCACCAGTTTGCTAAGTCTCTTAAAGTAAGGGGATGATATCAGGCTACGTGAAAGATGAGGAGACAAGCCTACACAACCTGACAGCATCTGGGCCCGCGTGTAGGTCTCCCACGCTCTGGCAAACTCAAGGCTTGATTTTCCATTATCTGTAGGAATGAGCATACTCTACGTCTCTTGTAAATACCGCCTATGTTGAACTTGAGCGGCAGCGACTTTTAGACTATGTACTCTAACCTCCACCTCATGTGCCACAATTTTTATATTATCTGCTAAATGCAGAGCGGTAACCAATAATTGGTTGAGCTGTGGGTAGAATTAGGAACTGGACATTTCTCGTGGCTTTTGGAGATCTGGTCAAAGACTGTCGCTTGAATCCGGGATTTGCTCCCAGGGGGCTGAGAGCGTCCACAGGGAATAGGAAGATTCTTCCTGAGACCCAATTTTGGTTCTGTTCCAAGACAGAGGCACCGGCTGGCCTGATTACGACTCCTTCCATTCCCAGAGCACAACACATTCTGCTTCAGCAAGAAAGCCAGAGATGACTGTCGACAGGAGCCAGCACCATCCCTAATTTGGACGTAACGTGTCCTGAGAAAAGAACCCTTGGTCTTTGAGCTTTGAGCAGCATTACTCAAGCAAACTATTGACCAACCATATATCATACCTACGTGCCTAAATGGATAGGTGGATTGGGCTCCTCGCGGAGACCACTGGTTGTCTCTAGAATCTATTCTCCACCTTCTCTGGAATAAATCAACCCCCCAATTATTAGCTGGGCAGCAGAAAGACTGCAACCGTTAGGCACCCTGTAGCTGGTGTGGATGCGTGACTGTGCTCTGACCGATGGACTGTACAACCTCGGTGAAGTGTGCTGAGATAGCAGGAGGTGGGTGTGGCCAGCCCCCTCTTTTTTTCCTGATTGCTGGTGGAAAGGTGCGTTTGCAGGAACGACCTTCAGCAACCATCTCGGAGCACGGGGTGACCTTCAGAATGAGGACCTGGAGTGGTGAAGACCATGATAGGACAAAACAAGGTAAAACAAACAAACAAACAAAAAAAGCCCCAAACAAAAGAGGAAACCAGCACCCAAGCCCCTGATGCAATGAAATGCCACCACCACCCTGAACTGCCTACTTCTAGTTTTTTTCTCAAGGGACAGAAATACAACCGTATATTTTTAAAGATACTGCTAATTTGAACTTTTAATAAAACAAAAGCCAAACGTGGGCTTCCAAATATCCTTTACGTTGACGCCCTCAGTCCTAATGTGGCACGACATTTTGGTAAACTTAGTAAACGCAGAATGATATTCGAATCCCAACTGAATGTACTTAATTCCTTGCAAGTTTCAAAGGATTAAGTGTTTTTTTTTTTAAAAAGAACAATGAAGTAAACGATTTGAAAAAGATAAAAATAAAATAAAAATGAAGTTACGATGTCAATAAGAAGATGTCGTCAATGCCAACAAATTGCCGTTGTTCAAATTTTGACTCCAGATCTTGTGGTACAGTCAGTCTTTGCTTTGCATGAGAGTGTGGGACTGTAAAAATGGATTATGCAAACCTTCACCTTGCAAAAAATATCTACTTCTGTCTTGAAAAAAAAAAAAAAAAGCCCGTGGTTCATATATAATTACACACAGAAATCTAAGGGTCAACGTGATAAGGTAGTGCCATAGCTCTCAGATTTTAGCCAAGGGGTGGTGGGTCTTTGAACGAATGGATGAGGAGGGAAGGCAGCAGGGGTGGTAAAAGAGAGGAGGGCCTGGGAACTCACATGAAGGGTGAGTAGAAAACAATGTGGACTCAAGCTAGAAAAGTAAGAAATGAGACCCGGGAAGCAGAGAAAGAAAAGACTCTGTAAGTAGAAATGGATGTGAACGTGGACCACGTCAGACACTGTTGCAGTTGAAGACGGGCTAGACAATGTCAGTTCCCCTCCATCAGAGAAGTTATTTGTGGGGGAGGCATTCTGCAGGGGGTCCTCCTGGGGGACTATCCTGGTCTCAGTGCTGTGGGTGGGGGGCAGGTGGAGGACGGGGAAGGGGGCAGGGCTGCTGCTGGGACCCGGAGGAAGGGGGTAGCCCGCAGGCGTGCTGATGGGGAAGTGAAAAGGCCAAGAAGGGCATGTGGCTGTGGGGTTTCTCCAACAGAGAACTGGGCAGAGGGTGAGGCTTACCAGGCAGGGGATGGCAGGGCAGGGGGGGCGGGTCCTGTGAACTTGGCCGCGACCACAGGGAACCCAGGAGAGCTCTCTGAGGGGCAAACATCACCCATGGAGGTGAATTTGGGAGGGCGGAGGACCAGGACTTCTGGGCGAGCAGAGGGCGCCTGGGGAAGGCTGTCACCAGAGGCAGAGCAGGGGGCCCGCAGCACAACCACAACCTTCTGATCCCAGGAGGCCGCTTCCCTGTCAGATGATCCCATCTGGGCCGTGTGTGTCTACAGGCTCACCTGTACCCACTTCCTCTCCCCGATGCCTTTTCTACAGACTCCAGACCCTGGGGTCTGTGTTCCTGAGCATTCACTACTGCAAATAGCTTCAGCCCCCTCCTCACAGAGCCCCCTGCCCACCCCACCTGCCTTTCTGTTGGGGTGCCAGCCACGTGAGCCTCCGGGCATAAAACTGACCAATTTAGGATGAGTTTAGCTGGCTTTTCATGGAAGTAACTGAAATATTTTAAGAACGAGCCTGCCGTAATCAGGTCCACATTTTATGTGGCCACTGAGGCAGAGTGCCCAGCAGATGTGGAATGTGGAGGGGGCGTGGGCTGCAGGAGGCAGCGGGGGTCACGGCTGCCCCCGGCCCCCACGGGAAGAGGCATACCATGCAGGTCACACAGACAAGTGACAGGGATCAAGGAGAAGACGGGTCCCAGGAACGCAGGTTTCCAGCTTCTGTTGGGGTGACCGGCCCGGCACGGCCACATCCTGGGCTGGGCTGTCCCTGCTCTTCTTGTTCCCCTGAGGCCGAGTTTTCCCACGTTCTTCTCCCTTCTTTCATCAGTCTGTGCTCTTTCCCGTGGCAATCACGTGGATTGTCTCATGAGTGACTCCGGGAGAAAAAGCGGGGGTAGAATCTGTCCCACGCCCACAGGCTCTGTCTGTCCTCCTCCTCCGGCCTGTGCTCACTCTGCACGGGGGCTCGGCCCGCACTGGGCGAGCTCGGCTGCCCGGGCCTGACCCCCACACCGTCACTTTCTCCCTGTTCTTGGGGCTAGAAGAGCAAGGGTTTGGTTTCTGGTGGAGTCTCTCTTTCTTGGTTTGCGGACGGCTGCCTTCTTGATGTGTCCTCACATCACCTTTCCTTGGTGCGTGAGGACAGAGGGAGAGAGAGCGAGCTCATTCCCTGGCATTTCTCCTTGTAAGGCCCCCCTGTTAGCACCTGTGTAACAATGACTGCCTTCCTGGAGGCCCTATCTTCTAATAGAACCACCCTGCAGGGGGTGAGGGGGAGGGTAGGTCTCCCACGTATGAATTTGGTGGGGGAGGGGACACAAGTACTCAGTTTATAACAGTAAGACCACTTCATTTGGAGGTCAAGGCCACCAAGAGTACTTGGATTACACGCATAAGGGAAGTTGTCTGGAAGCTTCATCAGAAGTGATGTGGACGATTTGATCGATAGATCTTACGCTCTGTGTCTTTACCTCACTTTGTTCTGAGTTCGAGAGGGGGCAAGTTACAGGGTTACAGGTTCTATAATACTAAGCGCTGTGGCCAGGTTGGGTCCCAGTGATAAGTAAACGTGAGAGGGGCGCCTGGGTGGCTTCGCGGGTTAAGCGTCCGACTCTGGGCTTCTGCTCGGGTCACGATCTCACAGCTCGTGAGTTCAAGCCCCGTATCCAGCTCTGCGCTGACAGTGCGGAGCCTGCTTGGGATCCTGTCTCTCTCCCTCTTTCTCTGCCTTGCCTGCCATCTGTCTCTCTCTCCCTCTCAAAATAAATAAATAAACTTAAAAAAAAAAAAATAAGTGAACTTGAGAATCTTAGAGACCAAATACAACACGGTTGATTTCTGATGCCAGCCAATGGCCCGTGGCCTCTGCCTCGGAAACTCCTACTGGAGGCAGCGGTTCTCAGAATCCTGCAGGGAAGGTGGCCAGAGGCTTCAGTGTCTGAAGCACAACACATTCCATGCCCAGAGCTCAGCGGCCCCAGCCCCAAGGCGAGGAAGCAGGGAGCTGTAGTTTTCCTACGAGCCCATGGGAAAAAATGTAATAACCACACAGCATTGTGTGGACTGTGGCCTCCTAAAACCAGAGTTTGCCATTAATAAGAAGATTTGGGCGATGACAGGATCTGGGACGTGAGTGAGATCTGGCTGGGGCTGAAATTGTGGATGGTGGCTCTTGGAAGTTTGTGGCACGTGGAAATCGCCAGGTATCTGTGGCCATAATAGAAAGAGCTCACCGAGGGGCTCTTGCGTGGCTCAGTCGGTTAGGCGTCCGGCTCTTGGTTTCAGCTCAGGTCATGATCTCATGGCCTCGCGGGTTCGAGCCCCCAAGTCAGGCTCTATGCTGACAGTGGGGAGCCTGCTTGGGATTCTCTCTCTCTTCCTCTCTCTCTCTGCCTCTCCCCCCACTCACGCTGTCTCTGTTTCTCTCAAAACAAATAAACTTTAAAAAGAAAGAAAGAAAGAGCTCACTGAGTGTGATTTCCAGCCTTGTTATCAATGCTGACAAACGTGTCCCCGAATTCACTTCTTGGCTGAAAATCCACTTCTGCATTGGCTGAACGCATTGTCAGGCTCTATCCGTTCACGACTCCGTTAAGATGCTTGGAACCAAGCATGTGTTGAGTGACTTTTTGGTGAATGGATGTATGAGTTAGATTCAATAGGCAGGCAAATTCTTTACACTTTTCATGGTCCTGTGCACTCTGGGGTGGCTGCACTTTCCTCTCTCGGGGGAAGGGGGAGCCGGCGATGGCTTATCAAGGTGCCTGGGGAGGTGGCGCAGACCTGAGAACACAAATCCTCCAACTTACAAAGGTGCCCGCGAGAATCAGGGGAGGAGAAAGGTGGGGGGATACGGGGTGAGGCGGGAAAGAGCAGACTCTGAAGATTCTGGAAAGGGGAGGAGAGGGATGGACCATCCAGAGGGGGGGGGAGGCTGGATGGGACAGAGGCAGAGCTGGACCCCTGATCTGTTAGAACAAGCAGGACACAGCCAAACGGTGCGGTTTCTGTGTTTTGCTGTAGCGATGAGACGTGAGTCTCAGGGAGGCGCGGTGACGCTCCAGTGTCACACACAACTCCCTACGGGATCCTCGAGGAGGGAAGTGGGCATGGTGGGGGGTGGAGACAAGGAGTGGAGCTGGAAGCCAGGCAGGGGGACAGGCTTGGTGGGAGCTGGAGGGGAAATGAAAGCCCGCGTAGGAGGCTGGAGGCTGGAGGCTGGAGGCTGGAGAGGGAGCAGCAGAGCTTTTTTATTGCAATCAGCAGTTGGGGGGGAGGACGGCTTGTCGGTGGAAGAAGGAAGTCAGAGCAGAGACAGTGCCAGGAAGGTTGGCTGAAAACAGAGGGGAGTGGGGAAACCTCTCCAGGTGACATGGTGTCTCTACAGGTCACCCTGCTGGCTGCCCTTCTCCTGGGAGGTCATGGTGCACGAGGTAAGAGCCTCTGCCGCCCGCCCGGTCCCCAGCTCCCGGCAGAGCCCGGCGGCCTCTCCCAAGACGATCGGGATTCTCAGGTGGCTGGAGCATCCGCACCCTGAGAGGTCCCGGCCCGGGTTAGGTCTGCTCTTTGAAAGGTGGCAAGCGTGGGGCCCCGAGTCAGGGAAAGGTCATCATTAACCTCGTCGTGCCTTGCCCCTCTCTCCCCCCCCTCCCCCTTCTCCCCCCCTTTCCCCCCCCTTCCACCCCCCCCTCTCGCTCCTCCCTAAACATCTCCCCCTGCCCTCTCTGTCTCTCCTCTCCTCCTTCATAACTGCTTTACTTCCCAACTTCTCTTTCCTGCTTGCTTCTTTTTTTCCCTTAAACGACCTGATGCTCTACTACCCACAGCAGCCCAGGAACCCCTCTCGTTCCATGTTGCCCATATCTTCTCCTTTGCCAACCAATCCTGGGCACAGCATCAGGGCTCAGGCTGGCTGGGTGACATTCAGACTCACGGCTGGGACAGCGAGTCTGGCACGATAATTTTCCTGCACTCGTGGTCTAAGGGCAACTTCAGCAACGAGGAATTGATCGACCTGGAGCTTCTGTTCCGCGTCTACTTCATCGGATTAACTCGGGAGACTCAAGAGTATGCCGGTCAATTGCACTTCCAATGTAAGTTCCCTCGGAAGGTGCTCCGATTTCCGGGAGGCATGCGCACACCCTTCGGGACCATTGCCTGTTGTTCCTGTCCCACGATAAACATCTTCATGAATCAACTCGGGGGTCCTTCCAGATTTGGGCTCCTCAAGACTCCCTAGACTCTTTCTTCTTCTGACTCCTTTTTTCTTGCTCATTTTTAGCTTTCCTCAGTGGTCTCCGTTCTGCGGCCTAAAACACAGAGACACACAGTCGTGCCCCTCTGTGCCTGACTCCCTTAAACTGTGATCTCTTCCTCCATTCAGGTGCTTCCAAGGCTTATGCTACAGCCCAGCAACCATTACGACCCATGTCACGTGCCCTCTACTTGCAGGAGACCCTTCACGTGGACTCTGACCTCCACTTTACTATCATTTCCCTGACTTCTTCAAATCAAATTCTTAATTCTTGGCACGTATCCTTATGGCCCCTTCCCCATCCCCCGAATTCTCTTCCTTCTTCCTGATCAAACACATCTTTGGCTTACGCCCACACCTCTACAAAACCTTCTGGCTCCACTTTTCAATCAAGTCCTTATATCATTTGTCTCATTTTCCCACCCACAAATCTGTCTTTCTCCTTCCTCCTTCTTCCCAGATCCCATGGAAATACAGGTGGCAGCTGGCTGTGAGCTACATTCTAGTGACATTGCAAAAGGCTTCTTACGGGCAGCTTATCAAGGATCAGATTTCCTGAGCTTCCAAAACATGTCCTGGGTGCCATCTCTAGAGAGTGATAGCAGAGCCCAGAGCGCCTGTGACCTCATGAACCAGTATGAAGCCATCAGGGAAACGGTGCACAGCCTCACCACAAACACCTGTCCCCGATTTGCCTTGGGTCTCTTCGATGCAGGGAAGGTGGATCTCCAGAAGCAAGGTTTGTACGGCCCCTGCCTCTAAGATTTTTCTATACACGCCCCTTCCCACCATCCCTTTCAAAGTAGGGACAAGGACGAGTTCAAGGAGGTTAGGATTTTCTGGGTACAAGTTTCCTAGAGCAGGATAATATGTACATACCGACGCGGTTACCCCCTTGAGCTGTGTGTCAGAATCTCCGTCTGAATACCTTTCATGCCCTCTGCAGTGAGGCCAGTGGCCTGGCTGTCCAGTGGCCCCAGTCCCGGTCCTGGCCGTCTGCTGCTGGTGTGCCACGTCTCCGGCTTCTACCCGAAGCCAGTGTGGGTGACGTGGATGCGGGGTGAGCAGGAGCAGCCGGGCGCCCGGCGAGGCGACGTCCTGCCCCACGCCGACGGGACGTGGTATCTTCGGGTGACCCTGGACGTGGTAGCACAAGAGGCAGCCGGCCTGTCTTGCCGGGTGAGACACAGCAGTCTAGGAGGCCGGGACGTGGTCCTCTACTGGGGTGAGTAAGGTAGAGCCTGTAGGTGGGAGAAGGTGGCTCTTGAGCCTAGAGGGTTGGGCAGAGGAAAGTTTCATGGCACCAGAACGGGGGGAGTGCGGTATCAGGAAAGAATGAATACAAGTGATTTCAGGAAAGTAAGGATGGAGCACAAGGGGGGCTCGGATGTCAGAGGCTTGGGGAAGAGATGAGGCACCCTCCTCCGGGCAGGTGTGAGAACGGAGTGACAAGGTTATTCGAAGACAGCACTCATATCCGATGCACCTGTTGAGATGGGGAATCAGTGGACAGAGTCGAACCGGCAGTGGGTCAAAAATGACGTCCGTTGTGTCTCTCTAATACCCACAGGACACCACCTTTCCATGTACTTGATCCTGTTGGCTGTGACAGTGCCCCTCATTCTTCTGATAGTCGTTGCATTGTGGTTTAAGAAGCGCTGGTGAGTTCTCTGGGTTTCCTCCTCTCTTCCCAGTTTCTGATCTCACATTCCAGCTTTACCCGTCTTAGCTTCTGTCTCCTGACTCCTCACTCCTCCAACGCACCCAGAGTCTGCCATGTCTCTTCCACAGCTCCTATCAAGACATCCCGTGAGCTTCCTCGCCACGCCTACCCCAATGGCCCGGGAGCCTGGGACATCAGAGCGATACCCTTCTTTCCACCCTCCATTTAATTTGTTTTTCCTGTTTCTGCTTTATGATCATCAGTTCACACAAACCAGTCTAGTTGTGTAACCCTCTATGGAATGCCTCCCTTATAATCTCCATTCGTTCCATAGTCCTCAACTTTCAAAACCCATTATGGTTCACATCCTCCAGAGTCTTCCTTGACCCATTGGTGGGAAGCCCTTCAACTCTGTTCGGTGTGCATCTCATTTCTCCCTGCACAGCGTCTCCTTAGGTTGTTCTTCCCCTTCCAATATGCAAACTCCTTTAGGACGGTGATCATGATGAAGATGTGTTTTCTGTGGGTAAAACGTGCTCAGTGAAAATCAAACCCAAACAAACCATATCCAAGCTGGACTCACTGTTCTATCGACAGTCTCTCCTCATATGTTTACTCCTGACATGGTTCTAGGTTTTGAAGGATTGGTGTTTCCCTTTTTCTTTAAATGTTTCTTAAGTGGCCCCCAAATCCCATATCCCTTTAGCGCCCTCATTTTTTCACTAAACTCTTAAGGAAAAATGCAGCGTTGCTCCTTGCCAAGCTTTTTTCCCCCAAATACAACGATGCTACTCTTTCCAACTTATTCCAAACACGAAGAGAGAAAGAGTGAGCAAGCCACGTGTGCGGTGGGGCAGACGTGTCGCTGATGGTTAACAAAATGGAACAAGAGAGCCGGTCCCCAGGATTGGGGTGGGATCAAGGCACAGGATGTATATGGAAGACAAACCCCCCCAAGGGTGGTGCTATCTCAGATACCTTTGTCTGGACTTTGTTTTCTTCAAGACTCATTCACTAATTCAAGTAACACTTGTCAAACCCTGAAACACGGGACAGGCACACTCGTGAACTGGTCGAGGAAGAAACAGTGGGGACCATATCCACTTGACTAGAGATGCAATGCCCACCTTCTTCAGTCTGTCGATGCCCTTTGTACTTGGTACATTTTTTTGGTTTCATTGTAGAAATTTCGAATCAACTTTATAAATGTATAATTGACATACCATAAAATGCATCTATTTTAAGTATACAATTCCATTCGTTTTGACATACATATACACTTATGTAAGCAAGACCACCGTCAAGATACAGCACATCCCATTACCCCAGTTACCCCCATACCCACTGGCAGCTAAACCTACTGCCAACCAGGAATCCTTGCAAATACTGGTATGCTTACTGACATGGCTAAGCTTTGATTTGTCTTTTCTGTAATTTTATTAAAATAAAATCACTTATATAAACCATAAGAGACTCTTAAATACAGAGGACAAACTGAGGGTTTGTAGGGCGGTGGGTGGGGGGAATGGGCTAAATGGGTGATGGGCATTAAGGAGGGCACTTTTGGGGATGAGCACTGGGTGTCCTATGTAAGAGATAAATCACTGGGTTCTACTCCTGAAGCCAAGATGACATTGTATATTAAGTAAGTTAAATTTAACTTAAAACAAAGAGGAAAAGGGGTACCTGGATGGCTCAGTCTTGACTTTGGCTCAGGTAATGATTTCACGGTTTGTGAGTTCTAGCCCCAGCATCGGGCTCCGTGCTGACAGTGTGGAGCCTGCTTGGGATTCTATCCCCCTCTCTCTCTCCTACTTGCTCTCTAGATCTCTCTCTCTCAAAAATAAATTAAAAAAAAAAAAAAGAAAAATTAAAAAAAGGAAAAAATAGAATCACTTATATGTACTCTTTGTATCTTTGTATCTGGGCTTTTTTTTTTCCCACCTAGTATATGGCTGTAAGTCATTCCATATTTCTTGTTATTGCTCAAAAGATCTCTGGTATGAATATACTATCTTTTTTTTTATTCATCCACTCTTTGTGGTTATTTGAGGCTCTTTGATTGTGGTTTTGTTTATTTCATTACCTGCCTGGGCTAGTTCTGTGGATTCTGGCTGCCTTCCTCACTTTGCTTTTTTATCGAGGTGACAACTGGTGTTATATTAGTTTCAGGCGTAAAATGTCATCCTTGGGTCTTTGTCTACACTGCAAAGTGGTCACGGCAAGAGGATCTCTTTTCCTTCCTTCCCTCCCTCCCCTCTTCTCCTTCTTCCTACTTCCTGCCTCCCTGGAAGTCACTCCCATCTCGACTTCCTAGATGGGATGCTGCGCAATTCATGAATCGTTTCATAAAGCCGATTACATCTTCAAATTCTCTTGGTTAAAATTTGTGTTTTAGCAGCACTGGTAAGGGTTACATCTTTTGTCGAGGGGACACATATGGATTGGAGCACACACACATTTACCATTCAAGCAGCTTGCAAATCTGCCCTGGCCTCTACTTTTTCTGTGCAAAGCTTCATGTCTGGCCAGGGATAAGCAGAGAACTGGCCCGCTATGCTCTCTCCTTAGTATGTGCGCGACGTTCCACACTTCTAGGAATACATGACAGCTCATCAGGCCCCACCATGGCTGACTCATTTCCCTGACATCTGTTAAATTTTGGCCGCTCTATTCTTTGCCTTAACGGGTATTGCAGCCCTAGGCAGCAGTCTTGTTGACCTTTGATTTTTGCCACCCATTGTTATTATTTTCTACAACCTCCCTCGGCATGAGGCCTCTCTGCAGAGCTCCAGGGTGGGTACACCCTTCCGGTGACAGCAAAACCGTAGGTCCTTGGCTTCCAGAATCACCAAGCCAGGGGAGGGATGGGAGCAGGCTGGCGTCAGTCACTCTTGTGTTCTTGCTGAGGGTAAGGTAGCTCTGGAGTAAGTACTTCTCAAGCTATTGTATATCTCTGGTCATTTTCCAGAATTCTGAAATTGCTTATTTAGAAAATCATGTCCTTTGTCATCACCGATAGTTAGGGAAAGAACGTGCTGAGCCCCTTACCCAGCCACTCTGGACACCTTGCTCCCTGTGAACATTTTGTAATATTATAAATCAAACAAGCAAGAGTTTCCTTTCCTAGCCACTGAAAGCAAAATGCAACACTACTCGTAACCACTTGTCAAGATGGTGACAAGCCGTAAGTCTGGAACTATTTCAAGCTCCTTTAAAGCAGAACAGTTTACTTATCTACAGGGGATCTACCCCAGGGTCAGAAAACAATATTTACCTTGTTTCTGGTAATCATATTGTTCATGATGGTGTTGGTATTGCCCTAAGACCATCTTGCATGTGTGGTCTAATGGGATGTAGCATAGAGTCGGGTGGGTGAGGACGTATTTGTGTTGGTTCATCGGCGGCCAGTTTTTCCTCATGGGAGAAGAAGTTGCTGTGAGTTAAAGGAATAAAACTCTGTGGTTCTGGACTTGAAAAGAAATTTATACAAATGTGAACTCATTATGGTATTCTTTTTTTTTTTTTTCACGTATCAATCTTTTAATGTCGAGACATAAGAAAATGACCAACCAGAAAACAGCTTTCCGTTGGCCTAGTGGAGATCATTCGTTACAAGCACTCATTCTGGCAAACTGCACAGCTGGGCGTGAAGTCAGGGCAGCCCCTGCTCCACTGTCACCTCCAGGCTGAGCCCCCCTACCTCCCGTAGAATCAGAGCATGCGGTGAGCGAAGCCAAACTTCTCGGGCCTCCTCTTTGCCTCTTCCTTCTGAACCAAGAGGGGAGAGAATAACCAGCAAAGGTTGTGTTGTTATCCAGAGGGGAGGATGTGAGAACGTCACTGTCAGCGTCCTTTATACCTGGGGGCTCGGCGCCCACAGGACGGTTTTAAGAGGCCCCCGTGTAGACATGTGATTGGCTCCCAGAACGGACATTTTGGTCTGAACCGTGAGGGTTACAGCAGACACAGAGTGGGCAGATGGTAGGGAGAGGCCAGGAAGCGAGTGTCACAAATGTTATGTCTTCAAAGAAATAAGGCATGTGCTGCTGTGCCCAACTGCCATCAGGAAAGGAGTGGCTCAAGCCAGGGGCTTTGCAAAAATATAGTCTGTGTGCGGAGGCCCCCCTTTCAGCGAAAGGTGAAGGTCCTAGAACGGAATGCTGGAAGAACTTTTATTAATCCTTTGGGTTAAAATGACAGTTAAAGTCACTTGGGGAAAGAGAGAAACACCAACTACACCTCCCTTCAAGCTTTAGTGGCCGACAGGAATCCAGGCTCTGAAGTCACAAACACCTTTTATTTTTCAAGATTATGAGCGAGAGCGGCAGCTGGTCAAGCGTGTTCTTGCAGGAAGGCCGGGAGCAGGGAACGCGAGGGGTGCTCCCTGTGAGCGGTTTATGGGGAGAGCGGCGGTCCAGCCCCACGGCCCCCACGCGGGGACAGTCGTCCTCAGGGCCAGGGGTGGGGGTGCTGGGCAGGGATGCTGTGTTCCACAGAAAATGGTATGAAGGGACGGTTAAAATGTAAACTTTAAGTGCGGCATTTGGAAACAACATTGTTATTAAAATTTTAGGAGATTACAACCTGGAAGGATTGAGAAATTCTAAAGAAACTAAGCAAAAGCAAACAAAAAAGAAGGCGGAAGATGTCAAAGGCATGAGAGCTCTTTGTGGGTGCTGACCAGCCCACTTTGCGATTAGAGATAATAAGTCGTATATTATAAAATTTGATAATCAGGGGCACCTGGGTGGCTCAGTCCGTCAAGCATCCGACTTCGGCTCAAGTCACGATCTCACGGTTTGTGGGTTCGAGCCCCACATCGGGCTCTGTGCTGGTGGCTCGGAGCTTGGAGCCTGCTTCGGATTCTGGGTCTCCTTCTCTCTCTTCCCCTCCCCCACTTGTGCTCCCTCCCTCCCTCCCTCCCTCCCTCTCTCTCTAAAATAAATAAACACTTAAAAAATTTTAAAATAACATTAAAAATAAAAATAAGGGGCGCCTGGGTGGCTCAGTCGGTTAAGCGTCCAACTTCAGCTCAGGTCACGATCTCACAGTCCGTGAGTTTGAGCCCCGCGTCAGGCTCTGGGCTGATGGCTCAGAGCCTGGAGCCTGCTTCCGGTTCTGTGTCTCCCTCTCTCTCTGCCCCTCCCCCGTTCATGCTGTGTGTCTCTCTCTGTCTCAAAAATAAATAAACGTTAAAAAAAAATAAAAATAAAAATGCATTAGTTTTTACTTCTAGTAGAGTATCTATCTATGTAAAATTTCAGCCCTCTTGTATCGCCGGTGGGAATGCAAAGTGGCACTGCCTCTGTGGAAAATGGTTTGGCATTTCCCCAAAAAGCTAAGCGTAGAATTAACCATATGACGAGACCTTCCACTTCTAGGTATATCCCCGTAAAACCTAAAGACAGATGTTCAGATAAATGTACGCAAAAGTTCGTGGCAGCACTATTCGCAATAATGAAGAGTGAATAGGGAGAAACAGCCCAAATACCCATCGGTGAGTAAATGACTGCACAAAATGTGGTAGTTACATAGAATGGAACATCATTCAGCCATAAAAAGGAATGAAAAATAACACAGCGTGGATGTGCCTCAAAAACATGATGTTTGGGGGAAAAGAAACCAGGTTGCGTTAATTCTGTTCCTATGAAATACAACAGTAAGTCCACAGAGACCGAAAGAGGATTAGGAACTAATAGGGGATTGGCCTGGGGGAAGGGTGGGGGTAGGTGACCGCATAATGGCTGTGGGATAGTCCCTTGGGTAATATAAATTTTGGGCAAGTTGTTCGAGCTGGTGGTTGCACAACATTGTAATGTACTAAATTCCACTGAGCTGGCTTGTTTTATATTGTGTTTCACCTCAACAGCAAAACAGATAAGCAATTAGATAATCCGAAATTTTGGAGTCTAAGTATGAGATGTTCCATTGGAAAAGAATGGAAGGAGAGATGGAAAATCTTTGGAGAAAAAAAAAAAAAAGCCTACAAGGTAATAACAAATAGAATAATAGACGTTTCCTTTTCTTTTTTTTTTTTTTTTTCAACGTTTATTTTTGGGACAGAGAGAGACAGAGCATGGATGGGGGAGGGGCAGAGAGGGAGGGAGACACAGAATCGGAAACAGGCTCCAGGCTCTGAGCCATCAGCCCAGAGCCCGACGCGGGGCTCGAACTCACGGACCGCGAGATCACGAGATCCCGCGAGATCGCGAGATCGCGACCTGGCTGAGGTCGGACGCTTAACCGACTGCGCCACCCAGGCGCCCCTAGACGTTTCCTTTTCAATAGTAGATGTGGGAAAACAGTAAATTAGAATTTGACACTAGAATTTGAAATCCAGACCTACTGGGACCTCTGTCTGCTCTATAGATAGAAGCATTGTACGGACCCCAACATATGCACTCATAAAAGATAGACAACAGCAAAAAGCAAAGTAAACCTACAGGAACAAAGGTGTTTAAAAAAGAAAATTGAATCCCCAAAACATACAGTTTGGATTCAAAGACCAATAAGTCAAAAATGCAGTGGGTGTTCCAATCAGTCTGTCTCAGAAGTTTAAATCTCTCAAGAGGGACACGTGGGTGGCTCAGTCAGTTAAGCATCCAACTTAGGCTCAGGTCATGATCTTGCAGTTCCTGAGTTCGAGCCCCTCTCGTTGGGCTCTGTGCTGAAAGCTCGGAGCCTGGAGCCTGCTTCGGATTCTGTGTCTCCCTCCCTCTCTGCCCCTCCCTGATCGCTCTCTCTCTCTCTCTCTCTCTCAAAAATAAACAGTAAAAAAAAATTAAAATGCTAAAAAAAAAAAAAAAAAAAAAAAAAAGAAGTTTCAACCTCTCTGTGTCCCAGTACTGGGGAGGCAGGTACATTTCACTGGAAATTGCCCCTTCCAGCTCAAATTTGAGGTTCTTTGTGGCCCTTAAGAACCTGTGTGTTCTGGGCAAAGTTCAGCCAGCCAAGGTTCCTGAGCTAAAAGGAAGTCTGTGAACTCACTTCCAAGTTTGGGATAAGGTGGGCTGGGGGACGAGAGTCTGGATGCTAAACAGGTACCGCAGAGCTAAAAAAGGTGCAAACGGCAGGTGCCCCGTGAATACTCGCCGGATAAATGAACGAGTAGGGCAAGACGCCTGCCGTTTTTGGATCTTCTGTTAACTTTTATCCCTTGGTTAAAATCGCAAAGTTTGAAAGAAAGCAATACAGCTACAGGCCGCTCACTTGCCTGCTTCCTCTGCCCGGCTTCGGGCCCGCAGGTACCGTGACCTTGGCTGGGGCTGCGGGACGGGGGCGGCGCTGGGCCTCAGGCGGCTGCTGGAGGCCAGCTCGCTGGGCCGCCGCCTGCATTTAGGTGGAGGGGCCCCGACTGGCTCCGGACATCTCACGTTTGCCGCCGAGGTGTTTGTGCTCTTTGCTTTTGGGGTGGAACTTGAGGATCTTTGTTGTATTTCTTGTTGTTGGGATCTTGGAGGAATCAGGGATGTTTTCACCCGTTAATCCTGCTCTCTCTCCTCTTTACCAGGAAAGGCAGGACCCTGTCTTCTGAGTCTTCTTGGTTGGAGTCATCTGGGTGTCCGAAGATTTGTGTCCACTCAGGCTTCTGTCTTGGAGGCGCGGGACATTTGGGAGAGGGGACTTTACGGCCGGAGGGTGGATTGATGTGGCAGGGTGCCTCCTCACGGCCGCCAACCTCCCGTCCCAGTGGGTGCGGTCGCGCCTTCGGTGGGGTTTGCATCCGAGCAGGGGTGGTGGTGGCAGCGACCTTGACGGTGGACGAGAGGGCACGAGAGCACCTGTCAGGTGTCTGACCCGGAAATGGAGGCTGCCGTTCCCAGTCTCTCTTTGAGTCCATGCAGGACGCCGTGGGCCAGCATCCCGATCGGCCCACGCTGCTTGGCCAGCGTCCCCTCCGAGGCCAGCTCCACCGGCTGTCGGTGCTGCCACATCGCTCTCAGCAGGATGTTTGTTGTGTGGGAGAATTAATCTACTCACTGGGCTCACCCACCTACTAAGTTCTTACCCTTTGGGCCGGTCAGCGAGTCAACGCCACATCCCGCAGATGGAATCTTGGGTGTTCTCCCTCAAACTCAAGGCTCATGAAGAAATAAAAAAACCAACCATGTTAATGGCAGGAGGTGTCAAGTCTCTGCTGGCGTCTGGCTGTCACCCAAACGGTGACTTCCATACTTCACAATTCGGACTTTGCAGTCAGGCTCAGATAAAGGCCACTCTTCGAGGCGGGAGCCACTGATTTCCAGGCGTAGAGATGGTGACAGTCTTCATTTTGGACTTGCTTATCGACAGCCGTAAGATCGGTGCGCGAAAGCCCCTCGTGCTTGGAAATTCTACCACCCCGTTTCTGCCAGATGATACGTGGATCTATGCCAGTGGGTCACGCTTTCCTGATGGGAGGAAATCCAAGAATTATCGTAACAGGCAACATGTGGACGAGCGCCCATATATTTCCCTCTGTGGATGCTCAATGTACTGTTGCGATGTGCCGAGGGCATTCGCAGAGAAGGCAGGGGATGACAACTCAGGACCCAGAACTTGGAACTTTTGGTGAAAAGTGACAAGCTCCTCGCTCACCTAGGAATCGTTTATTTGCTGTCGGAAAGGCCGAAAGGTAGAGCGAGGCTGTGAGATGCTGCGAGAGGAGAAGGACGCTCTCTGGCCCGGGACCCTCCTACAAAAATCTGTCTCTGAGACTGAAGCTACACACAGGAGACTCCCCAGGTTCTCCTGGGCTCGAGAAGATTTGTTACTCTATTTTTTTTTTCGCTAAATAATTTTTTTAAATATAATTTCTTGTCAAGTTGGTTTCCATGCAGAAGCTTTGTTACTCTATTTTTTTAACTAAATAATTTTTTTAAAATATAACTTCTTGTCAAGTTGGTTTCCATGCAGAAGCTTTGTTACTCTAAACTCCAAAGCCTGAGCGCCACCGAAAAGAAGGTCATATGCCAGTAGAAAGTGTCATCTTTACCCGTGAAGAATGGCTGTGGCATAAGACGAATTTGTTTGGATTCTTAAACGGCAGTATTTATCATACTTGATTCTGGGATTTGGGTTTGTGGCACTACAGCCCGGGTGGGGTTTTCAATGCTTTGCCTTGTTGTAAATGACTGTCAATATATACAGCACCCCAGAAATGAGAATGTGGGTGAGAGGGTCCAGACAAGGGGGGTGAGATGAGCCACTGGAACCACTGAGGACGCCGGGAGCAGCGACAGAATTGCAGAGCAGGGAGGCGGGACAAGGTCCAGCGGGGCAGTTAAACCCAAAGCATCCTGCTAGATTCAGGCGAGCCGGAGGAGTCGTCCACCACTTCCCCCTTATTTAATGCCGTGGAAGGACCTGCGTGGGGAGGTGAAATGGCCCTTCATAACCACATGGGGGTAGGGGGTCTTCCGAGGTAGGAAGCAGAAAGGGAACTGGCCCCGGGGGGCCAAGGAGACAAGAAACCAGACGTCAGATGGGCCGGGGTGACAACGAGCGGTGAGTGGGAGGCCCGGGGCTGCGGGAGGGGCGGCCCTCCTCTGCTGGGCAGCCTGGACCAGGAAGAGATCTGCCAGCTGGGAGACAGAGGAAGTCACCTCTGAGCGAAACTGCTGAGCCAGAGCCAAAAAGGCAGCTCTGAGAGGCAGCAGCTGGGTCCCCCGGGAGATGCTGATTCTGTGGCTCCTGTGGCTTGTGGTCCTCTGCCCGGGGGGCGGCGGTGAGGCGGGTGGGCGACTGGCCAGCACCAGGAGGGGCTGTGGATAAAGACCCGGAGGGTCGGGTGATCCTAGCACCACTGCTCCCCCCATCCGGAGGTGGGGCGGGCGCCCAAGGCCTTGGGGGCAAAGGTCTCGGGCTCTGTGTCGCTCCTCAGACTCTGGGTTCCTTTTCTCCGGATCTTTCCAAGTTTCGTTCTTTCGTTGTCCCCGGCTTCTCCCTTTCTGCTCACTTTTCTTAACCTTCCGTCACCCACAGCCTTTCAAGGGCCCACCTCTTACCACGTCATCCAGATCTCGTCCTTTGCCAACAGCAGCTGGGCGCAGAACCAAGGCTCAGGATGGCTGGGTGACTTACAGCTCCAAAGCTGGGACAGCGACGCGGGCAGGGCGGTTTTTCTGAAGCCCTGGTCCAAAGGCAACTTCAGTGAGGAGGAGGTGACCGGGCTGGAGGAGGTGTTCCAGGTCTACCTCAACGGGTTCATCCTGGAAGTACAGGACCATGCCCATGAGTTCCAGATGGAATGTGAGTCCGGGGCTCTCGTCGAGGGAGGTTCTCAATGACATGTCTCTCTCCTGTTGTAGGCCACTACTGCCTCTGACCTTGCCCCTCCTTCCCTCGGTGCCCAGCTAGCTGGACTGGAGTAACCACAGCCTCAGATTCCACACCCCACAGAGCGTTCACACGCTCTGCTGATGGGTGAAGGTCCCCTTTGCAACATCTCCTGGTTGGTTTGGGCGTAACTTGCGTCTCTCGCACCCCAAGCAAGAAGCCCCACTTCCCTGCCCTGATGCTTGAGCCCTCTTTACCTGCAATCCCTCTCCTGGAGCCTCCTGCCTCCTCCCTGGCACTCTTCCCGTTCACCCTGCCCAGCTGCCCCCTTTCCCTGTTCACACACACACCATCACAACTGCCTCTCCACCGTTGGGGACACGTGTGCCTCTCCCTGGTCCTAAGCTCTCCGAGACCCTGGCTCATCCTTTTACGCCTCACACCTTTTGCCCCACCCGAATCGCAAATCCCAGGTTCTTCTCCCGTCTCTCTCTTGGGTGCGGCTTAAAAACCGTTTCTCTGTTTTCCTTCTCTCCAGATCCCTTTGAGATCCAGGGCATAGCAGGCTGTAGTCTGCATTCCGGTGGGGGCACGGTGAGCTTCCTGCGGGGAGCGTTAGGAGGAGTGGACTTTCTGAGCATCAAGAATCACTCCTGTGTGCCCGCCCCGGAGGGTGGAAGCCGGGCACAGCGCATCTGCGCGCTCATCCATCAGTACGCGGGCATCCGGGACATCGCGGGGAAGCTCCTCTTTGAAACCTGCCCTCAGTATCTCCTGGGTGTCCTCGATGTGGGGAAGGCAGAACTGCAGAGACAAGGTTAGTCCTGTCCCCCCCCCCCCCCCCACCGAGGCTTTTCTGTTTCACCTGCCACCATTTCCTTTAAGTTCAGGAGTAGGATGTACCCAAGAGAGGGCTTAATAAATTATTTGGTTTCCAAAGGAGGAGATAGGGCCACCGTCCCAACTTGAGTTTCCAAATCCCTCTAGACTAGAGTCATAATCCGTTGCTCTCCCTGTTCCTTCCTGCCCCAGTGAAGCCCGAGGCCTGGCTGTCCACTGGCCCCAGTCCCGGTCCTGGCCGTCTGCTCCTTGTGTGCCATGTGTCCGGCTTCTACCCAAAGCCAGTGTGGGTGACGTGGATGCGGGGTGAGCAGGAGCAGCCGGGCACCCGGCGCGGCGACGTCCTGCCCCACGCCGACGAGACGTGGTATCTTCGGGTGACCCTGGACGTGGTGGCCGGGGAGGCGGCCGGCCTGTCTTGCCGAGTGAGGCACAGCAGTCTAGGAGGCCGGGACGTGGTCCTCCACTGGGGTGAGAAAGGGCTGGTGCCCCGCAGGGCCCGGAGAAGAGGGTCCTCAGGCATAGAGGGAGGCACTGGCCGGGGGTGGGGCTTGATCCATGACCAGGAGGGAGAGGGAAGGAGGGACACGGCGAGGGAGGCATGGAGGGCTTGAGCATCAGGAGCACGTGACCATCAAGTAGGCAAAGGAAGGTCAGGAGAATCAGAGAATGGGTTTTCAAGGGACATCCTGTGTCCTTCCCCCATTTTCAGGAAACCCCGTCTCCATCGGCTTGATATCTTTGGCAATAATAGTGCCCTTGTTCATCCTTTTGACGGTTCCTACATTGTGGTTTTTGAAGCGCCGGTGAGTTTTTACTTTTAGTCTTTCTTTTCTGTGCATCTGTCCGTCCTCCCATTTTATTGATTTACACATTAGCCTCAGTTCTTTTCCACCAGACCCTCCCCTTTCTCTCCAGTCCCATCTCCTTTATGTAAATCCATTGTTTAAGTTGTGGTGAAATGTGTACAACACAAAACCTGCCTTCTCGGGAGGCCGGGAGAGGGAGGGTGGTGGTCAGTGGGTTGGCGTCTGACTGCGGCTCAGGTCAGGATCCCACAGGTCTTGGGTTCGAGCCCCGCGTCGAGCTCTGTGCCGACAGCTCGGAGCCTGGAGCCTGCTTCCGATTCTGTGTCTTCCTCTCTTTCTGCCCCTCCCCTACTTGCTCTCTCTCTCTCTCTCTCTCTTAAAAATAAATAAACATTAAGAAAAAAAAATTTTAAAAATCTGCCTTCTTCACCATCTCCAAATGCACAGCTTTGAATGTATGAAGTGTGCTCGCGTTTTTGTGCAAGCAATTTCTAGAGCTCTTTTCACCTTGAAAAATGAAACCTCTACCCAATGAACAAGCCCTTCTCAGCGCCTGCTCCCCAGGCCCGGGCAAACACCATTTTGTGCTGTGTCTCTATGAATTTGGTGACTCTGGGGACCTCACCTAAGTGAAGTCATTAGTCGTTGTTCTTTTGTAACTGGCTTCTTTCTCTCAACACAACACCCTCATGGTTCATGCGTGTGGTTGCACGCGTCAGAATTTCCTTCCTCTTCAAGGCTGAGGAATGATGTTCTGGGGCATGAACAGGACACATTCTGTTTGTCATTCATCTGTCGACAGACATGGGGGTTGATGTCACGTTCTGGCTACTGGTGAACAATGTGGCTATGAACATGCGAGTGTGAGTACCTCTCACGTAGAGCTAAGTTTTGGTTGTGTTCTTCATAGGTCGTATCAGAGTATCTGATGGACTCCTCTTCCATTTGGAATAAACGCTCAGAAGCCCAGAAGCTCAAGTTGTCAGCCTGGGAGATGATCGCGTCATATTTCATCAAATAATCCTCTTGGTTGGTCACATCAGAGTTCCCATAGGATGCGAGATAAATCACTATTCATAACTGGCAGACAAATAATAGAAAACCACAAATTTATTATGAGATGGTGTCAATAGCACGATTCACCCTGATCTCCTACGTGTGAGACATGGGAAAGAATGTGTTTCAGAATAAATGACACATGGCATACTCCTTACTGGTGACGTCCCTTTGGTTTCCTATTATAAAACTTCTTTTCTGCTTCTGCTAAAATGTCATTTGCCAAAGGAAGCTAACTCCAATTATGCTGGGATCATCGTATTTGCAGAGATGCTGAGCATGTTTAACACCGTTTCTCTGTCTCCGCCTGGATGACTTTCTAACCCTCGAGGTCCAGCTGGGATGTCTCTTCCTCTAGGAAGCTTTCCTTAGCGGTGGAGTGGAAATGACCCTCCCTTGTCCGGTGTCATGCAGTGACCTACTTCACTCTGTACCCACAACATTGAGTTATTTTTGGTTTTCTTCACCCTTTACTTGTGAGTTCTTTGGGAGAAGGGCTTGCTCCAGACGGATCTCTGGCATGATCTCTTCTGTGCCTACGCATTTGCTCAGTAAGAATGGTCTAAGTGGATATAACTGCCACTTTGATGGTCTTTTCCCCATGCTTGTCCCCAACCCCTTAGTTAATATTCTAGATTTCCCTCTTTCTAAGATATTTCTCACTGAGCAATCCTCTCATCTGCGCCGAAGCCTTCTAGAGAAAACCCCTTGCTCCCTCGCTGTGACTATAGCCCACTGGCAAAGCTTCATCTGGACAGGATCCTGCTCCTCGATTTTCCAGTGAGAACGATTAGGCAGGATGGGGGGAGGGTAATAGCACAGAGGGGCTGTTAAATATTCATGCAAAACGATCAAGAGGGCTTTTTAAAAATACCTGCGCTGTCGCAATTTAGTCATATTTCTATTTACTTTTATACTTACTCATTCTTTTGCTTATTCCATAGTTTTCAAGAAACTCCATTAAGAAAAAGATTAAACTCATTTTGATTAACACAGCAGGAGGAGGAGGGGGAGATTTTGAGGATATTTTTATTTTTCATATTTATTTATTTTTGAAATGTTTATTTTTTCTTGAGAGAGAGAGGGAGAGAGAGAGAGAGAGCGTGAGCAGGGAAGGGGCAGAGAGAGAGGGACAGAGGAGTCAAAGCACAAGCCAGATGCAGGGCTCCAATGCATGAACTGTGAGAGCATGACCTGAGCTGAAGTCAGACACTCAACTGACTGAGCCATCCAGGTGCCCCAAGGATATTAAAAAAAAAATGTTTATTTATTGATTTATTTTGAGATAGAGGGCGTGAGTGGGGTGGGTGGAGAGAGAGAGAGAGAGAGAGAGAGAGAGAGAGAGAGAATTCCAAGCAGGCTCTGAGCTGTCAGTGTAGAGAACCACATGAGGCTCGATCTCATGAACTGCAAGATCATGACCTGAACTGACACCAAGAGTCAGGTGCTCAACAAGTTGGGCCACCCAGGTGCCCCGAGGATATATGTATATATTTTTAGGACTTTGGGAGGGGAAGTCAGAGCAAGCAGAGACCTTGGCGAAGTGGAAGGTACTGGAAGCAATTCTCCCATATGGAAATATTAGGACAATACAAACTTTAGGATTGAGCAAGGATAGGAAATGGCTGGGGTATATAGCTTTCTCTCCTCTCCTTTAGCACAACTGGTTACTTCTCCAGAATGCATTAAACCTTACCTCACCTTAGAGCAGAAGCGCCTTCAGCTATCACCCAGGGCCCTGATGCATGTGTTTTTGGTGTGGACTGTGAATCAGCAGCAGGAATAGTGCCTATGAGCTTGTTAGGCAAAAGAGGTTCTCAGACCCACCCTAAATCTATTGAATCAGCAAAGCCAGGAATGGGAACCAGATTATCTGTATTTTCAACAAGGCTTTCTGGTTATTCTGGTGTATATATTTAAGTTTGAAAAATCCTTCTCTACAGGTTTCTCAGCCTTTGCACTATTGACATTTTGGGCCAGATAATTCTTTGTTATGGAGGGTTGTCCTGTGCACGGTGGGACTTTTAGTACCATCTCTGGCCTCTACTGGGTAGATGCCAGTAAAAAATCCCCAGTTTTAATGACCAAATGCATCTTCAGACATTGCCAAATGACTCCTATGGGGAAAAACTGACTATAGATGAGAACAGAGGTCTAAGATAATGAATACAATTTCATCCCCCCGCTTAGTTAGAATAATTGGCTCATAGTGTGTATGTGACCTAATTTCATCCAATCCAACTGAAGCCTGAGTTTCTGTGTAGTGGTTGAGTGAAGAGGGGCTCTCTCTTTGTCTGGATGGTACGTTGCCTTCAAAGCTCAAGGTTGCAATGGAGTTTTCTTCCCAAAGTTAGGCTGGCCCAGGGTTGAAGTTCACAAATAAAACTGAACAATGAAAACAGGGCCAAAGACCAGATCAGCTGTGCCTGCAGATTGACCTCCCTCTGGGTATGACATGTGTAGGAGAAGACAATGGTCCCGAATGCTGGGTTTACCTCCCAGGACTTCTTTCCTTTCATGGATCATAGTCTTTCCATGCTTCACTGTCTTGAGAGTTCTCAGATGTCTTTAAATAGATTATATTTTTCAAAATCTGTCTTATGAGCTGTTCTTATGAGCAGGGTAATTTTCCCTAAACAATATAACTCATCATTGCCAGTGTTATTCTAGAAGCCAATAAAATTGGTTAGGATTGGCCTTGAAAGAACAAAGATTTAGTAATCAGGGAGGCAAATGGAAACTGATTCATGACATGAGCACATTTGGGGGAGGAATTATTGTTTTCTCAAGCTGCAGAGATCATCATTGATGATGATTGTGATGGTGATGACGATGATGATGATGGTGATGGGGACAGTGATGGTGATGGTGGTGATGGTGATGGCGATGATGATGATGATGGTGTCAGTGACAGTGATGGTGATGGTGACAGTGACGGTGATGGTGGTGATGGTGATGGTGATGATGATGGTCATGATGGTGATGGTGATGATGATAATGGTGATGGTGGTGATGATGATGATGATGATGGTGATCATGATGATAATGATGGTGATGTTGATGTTGATGATGATGGTGATGATGGTGATGGTGGTGATGATGATGGTGATCGTGATGATGGTGATCGTGATGATGATGGTGATGATGGTGATGGTTTTGGTGATGATGATAATGGTGATGGTGATGACAGTGATGATGATGGTGATGATGGTGACGGTGGTGATGGTGGTGATGGTGATGATCATGATCACGATCGAGATGGTCCTGATAATTTTTATTGTTTCATGTGTGCTTTTTGCCCCCCACATTCCTCATTTAATCCTTACAACAGCCCCGTGAGGGCAGTGATGTAATTGTTCTCATTTCACGTGTGGATGCTGTAGTTCACGGAATTGTGCAATTTATTCACGTTACATCCACACAGAGCAAGATGGCCTAATAATTCTCTTATTTCAATTCTTTTTTTTTTTAATGACTTGGGGAAAAGATGAACTTACAACATGTTTAATGTAGGATTGGAATAAGGATAGAGATGGTTCTAGAGCTTTAATCACTCTCAATTTGGGAAGGTGGTTTACAAGGAAAAGTATGGAAATGGATAACAGAGACAGGAGTGGTCACTGACATGGGTAGGAGAGGAGGTGATAGCAGGTCTTAAAAATCCTACTGAAACCCAGGGTGTCTGGGTGGCTCGGTCAGTCAAGCATCCAACCCTTGGTTTCAGCTCAGGCCATGATCTCATGGCTCGTGAATTTGAGCCCTACTTTGGACTCTGCACTGGCAGCATGGAGTCTGTTTGGGATTGTCTCTCTCTCTCTCTCTCTCTCTCTGCCCCTCCCCACTCATGCTCTGTCTCTAAAAATAAACAAATTGGGGCGCCTGGGTGGCGCAGTCGGTTAAGCGTCCGACTTCAGCCAGGTCACGATCTCGCGGTCCGGGAGTTCGAGCCCCGCGTCGGGCTCTGGGCTGACGGCTCGGAGCCTGGAGCCTGTTTCCGATTCTGTGTCTCCCTCTCTCTCTGCCCCTCCCCCGTTCGTGCTCTGTGTCTCTCTGTCCCCAAAATAAATAAACGTTGAAAAAAAAATTTTGAAAATAAAATAAAATAAAATAAAAATAAACAGATAAACACTGAAAAATTCCTGGTGAAATCCAAAGTGCAAAATAAATATGCACGAAGCCCAGAAACATAACAAGTTATGAATAAAATTTTAAATGGGAGAAAAGGGATGCGTCTTCCTCCCAGAAGAATTCCAAATTATCTGCGTAGATATTTCCTTCCAGAAGGTGGGGCTTGGTTCCCTGCCCTGGAGCGTGGGCTGGACTCACTTCCAGTGGACAGGGTGTGGACAGGTAACAGAGGAACTTTACAGCGGAAAAGCCTGGCAGATGGCCTTAGTCACGTGATCAACGTGAACATTACCAGTCACAAGTCACGTGGATAGCACATTCCTCTAAGATCACGTGAAGACAAGGGCATGCCGCCTCTGTGGTAGTCTTCCTTCAAACCCGCAAACCCAAACTGGTCACGAGAAAAACATCCAATATTCCCAAAGTGAGGGAAATTCTACAAAATCTGACCAGTGCTTTTCAAAATCATCAAAGTCGTGAAAACAAGACCAGTCTGAGAAGACTAAGGAGATGTGACATTGAATGCAGTGTGGCCCCCTGGATTGGAACTTTGAACAGAAAATAGAAATTGGTGGGAAACTTGGTGAAACCGGAGTAAATCTGTCCTTTATTAATTGGGAAATTAATTAGGTTAATTTCTTAGTTTAGGCAAATTTACGTTAGGCAGTTACGTGAGACGCTCATCTTAGAGGAAAACGGGTAAAAGATATATAGGAACACTCCATATGATCTTTACACCTTTTCATTAAATCTGAAATTATTCTGAAATAAAACATTAAAGAAAGTTCTAGTACAGTCTTAGGAAAGCCCTGAGAAATCCAGAGTTCAGTTCCTAAAGTATATTCACTGATAAGATGTCTTACACAAGTGTGTGTCTCATGAAATAGCACTTGTTTGGAGAGTGTATATACTCTGGGTTATAAAAACTAAGAACGACTGAAAAAAAATTTCCTAAAGCATGACCAGTAAAAAGAAAAATTTAAATTAGAAATGGATGGACAACACATTGAATTAATTGGGACAAAAACCACACAAGTTGAAATTCAGTATTAAACCTGTTATTCAAGTATTTTGTCATTGGAGGGGTGCCTGAGTGGCTCAGTCAGTTGGGTGTCCAACTCTTGATTTTGGTTTATGTCATGCTCTCACAGCCATGAGATCAAACCCTGCATCAGGCTTTGTGCTGAGTGTGAAACCTAAGATTATCTCTCTCTGTCCTTGCCCCCCACTAACATGCTCTCTTTCTCTTTCTCTCTAAAATATAAATAAATAGGGGCGCCTGGGTGGCTCAACTGGTCAAGCATCTAACTTCAGCTCAGATCACGACCTTGTGGATTGTGAGTTTGAGCCCCGCATAGGGCTCTCAGTGCAGAGCCCACTGAGGATCCTCTGTCGCCCTCTCTCTCTACCCCTCCCTGCTCTCTCTTGCTCTCAAAAGTGAAAAAACAGGGGCGCCTGGGTGGCGCAGTCGGTTAAGCGTCCGACTTCAGCCAGGTCACGATCTCGCGGTCCGTGAGTTCGAGCCCCGCGTCGGGCTCTGGGCTGATGGCTC
>NW_024412438.1:2272808-2281565 GCF_014898765.1 Herpailurus yagouaroundi | reverse complement strand
GATTGTGTCTCCCTCTCTCTCTGCCCCTCCCCAACTTGTGCTCTGTCTCTCTATGTCTCTCAAAAAAATAAATAAATGTAAAATAAAATGAAATAGCACTAAAACAATAAAAATATAAAAATAAGAATAAATAAACGAATGAAATTTTGTCATTGGAAGTGTTCATGAGCCTACTGAGAAGTTGTCCTGGCTGGAGATGGTCAGGGAAGCAGGAACGAAAGGAGGGTCACGAAAAACCAGCTTTATGCAGTGGTCACTCTGTCTTCTACTCTACTTGACTAACTGTGCAGGGGGTGAAGAAGCAGTCATCGTTAGCTATAGACTATGAGATATCATGAACATGGTGGTGGGGATGGAGAAATATAGGATGTTGTGGTGATGAATCCTCCAGACTCCTTAAATGAAGCACTGTGGTTACTGATTAAGTTTGGAGGTGATGTGGGGGGGGGGGGGTCTGGAGCCAACAGCCAAGAAAGAATTCTTGAAGACCTCTTTGGAGCAGAAAGGTGATTTTATTAAAGTACAGGGACAGCACCCTTGGGCAGAAAGAGCTGCACTGGGGTTGTGAAGAGTGACTGGTTATATACTGTGGAGTTGGGGGAGGGAGAGGCCAAAGGGAAGCCTCCAGAAGGACTTTATTCTGCTAAAGAGGACTCATAGGATGCCAGGGGCCTTGCTATTATCAGGCTAAGGTTGTTTTCCCTTTAGGAAGGCATTAATATTACGACAGTAGGGGCTTCCTGGAGAAATGTTACGCTCTGCATTTGCCACAAGTATTTGTCAATGGGCCGCAGGTCAGAAGGAAATTTAACTTCACCTGCCATTTCCTTCTAGCCTTTGTTCCCACATCACTATGGAGGGGAGGGTGAGGTTGGGGCTCTAGGAAACCGAGTCTATAAGTTCCAGGAGATTAGGCTATTGATAAGATTGCCTTTTTCTTGTCATTTACTAAGACATTTGCAAACTGATGGAGTCTCCTGCATGACTGTGATCTCTGTCAGTTAACCATTTGTTTTCTTTCCTCTCCTTTGTTGTTGGGCAGCTGGGAGTGCCGGAGGAATGTCATGTGTATGCCACCTGACGGGGAGGGTGTGCTAGCTCGTGCTTTGCCTTCAGCCTGCCTTATGGCCCCTCATCAGTTCCCATGCCTGTCTTCAGGGGGCTCCAGTTTGGGCTGAACAGTGGCAGGATTCAGGATTCAGATGTGAGGGGAAGGTCTTGTTGTTCTGTGCGCTGGACACCTTTGAATCATCGAAGGCCATAGCGATGTGGATAAAAACTGCAAAATCTTCCTTTGTACTTTAGACCCCAAAACTGCACTTTCCAGAGTGAAATCCGATAACGTGGCATCCTAGGCAGCACAGAGCAGAACACGGCCATTGTGAAAGTAGGTCTATTAGAGACCACTGCTGTAAGATGTGCTTGGCATAACCTAAGACTTCTTAAGATGCATCAATAGAATGCAACTGAAAGTGCGGAGAAAGACGGATTTCCATTTGAAGTGAGCACTTGGAGGGCCTCACAGTGTACTGTCCTTTGGAGCATGTGAGCCCAGTTCGTGTCAATGGCCACCACTGTCTTGGCACATGACAGGTGGTGGCCGAGGGAGACGGGGCTGAGAAGCTTGCGCCCAGGCTTTCAAAATGTGGGGGCTACACGGACACATTGGTGAGCTCACAGAAAATCACCACCATGCTTTTGGGAGACCTGAAGGCACAACACCAAGAGGTAAGGGCAGTGATCTGAGCCATGTGGATGAATACGGCCAGGGTCCTTCTCATGTCCTTTTAACTGCGGTGACCTGAGACAATGTCAGCTTCCTCAGTTCATGTGAATGGAATTGCTATCTAGGGGACTCTCTTTGAAAAAGAAGCAGACTCAGAGAGAAAATGTCCCTGGGCTTTAGAATTAGATTAGGGAGGAAAAGAGCTGTAAGCTATAAACCTCCTGGAAATTAGCCATCGGAAGGAGCTGGCTGTGTGGGCAGCTAGAAGATTAAGCGTTTGCTGATACCTTATAGGTAAAGAAGGCTCAGGAAAGGCTTAGCTAAGTGACCATCGAGGGCAGTCTGCACCCTGGTCCACCTTCCTCTTGTAGCTGGGACGGAAAGGCAGCCCCTCAGGATGGAAAGATGAGATTTTGTTACACAAAACTGTGGGTGGCGACAGACATCAGTAAGAATTGATGTTATTTTATACTTTCTGTCAACGTTTTCTCAAGTTTGCATTGCTGATTCCAAAATCACTGAAGTTGTAAATCAGACTTCTTTGCAGGAAAAACAGGAAGGTCATCAGATGTTGGCAGAGTTTCCAGAGTAGATTTAACATTTCCACAGATGTATTCCCAAATACTATTTTAAATCAGTTCTAGGTGATTCCCGCTGCTGCCCTCCAACCATTTTCTTACTTAGGAAGATTAATTTGTCTAGAGCCACATCTTACAGCTTCAAGGGAATGTTTCAGTTTGGGCAAGAAGGTTAACAAAAGGGATCTGGGAGTTTGAGGGACAGACTGAAGTGTAGGAGGGGAAATTTCTTCTTAAAAGGGACCTGGCCACAAACAGTAAGTGTTTTTAGTCAAAAACTGTGGTTACACACTAAGGAAATTTTGTCAAGCAAGGAGGAAATAATTATACCATTTTATGTAGCCCCAAAATAAAATTAATGTTAGATATTTTTCCTGCGGAACTTATCTCCTGCATGATTTCTTTTTTTTTTTTTTTTCAACGTTTATTTATTTTTGGGACAGAGAGAGACAGAGCATGAACGGGGGAGGGGCAGAGAGAGAGGGAGACACAGAATCGGAAACAGGCTCCAGGCTCCGAGCCATCAGCCCAGAGCCCGACGCGGGGCTCGAACTCCCGGACCGCGAGATCGTGACCTGGCTGAAGTCGGACGCTTAACCGACTGCGCCACCCAGGCGCCCCTCCTGCGTGATTTCAATTTAGAGGAAATCTCCTTGATAGTTTTGGTAACTGTTGTTGGATTGCTAACAGGAATTTACTTCTGCTATGCTCGGTCCATTGCTGTGACTTGTGGATTTGGTAACCCTCAAATTGCAGACTGGTTTGTGGTTATTTTCACCCATGTAATTGATGAGGTTCTGGAGTGGTGGTGGGGCCCCGAGCTGAGGGCCAACAAAGAATTCCTGAGATGTCCGTGGTGCAAAAAAGGTGATTTTATTAAAGTATGGGGACAGGACCCCGGGGCCGGAAGGGCTGCACTGGGGTTGTGAGGAGTGAGTAGTTACCTACTATGGAGTTGGGGGAAAGAAAGGCCAAAGGGAGGCCTCCAGAAGGACCTTCATCTGCTAAAGAGGACTCTTACGATGCCCGGGGCCTTGCTGTGGTCAAGCTAAGGTTGGTTTCCCTCTAGTGAAGCATTAACATTAAGACCAGAGGGGGTTCCTGGAGAAATGTTACGCTCTGCATTTGCCTCAAGTATTTGTCAATGGGCTGCAGGTCCTAAAGAAATTTAATTTCGCCTGCCATTTCCTTCTTGCCTTTGTTCCCCACAACACTGTGGAGGGGAGGGTGATGTTGGGGCTCCAGGGAACTGAGTCTATAAGTTCTTGGAGATTTGGCTATTGATATGATCGCCTTTTTCTTGTAATTTACTAAGATATTTGTGAACTGATGGAGACTCCTGTCCCCCATGACTGTGACCTCTGTCAGCTAACCATTTTCCCCTCTTCCCTTTGTTCTTGGGCAGCTGGGAGAGCCTGAGGAATGTCACAAATCCCTCCTGGGGGTGGGGGGGGGGCTAGCTTGTGCTTTGCCCTCAGCTTGCCTTATGCTCCCTCATCATAACTGTGAGTTCCAGTGGGATATTGAAATTGTTTTATCTCTAACTTATTTTTGCTGCATTTTACTTTGTAAGTGATCCTAAAATCCTTCAAATTAGTACAGTTACTCATAACACGGGGGGTTGGCATGTCATTCTAACCTCTCAGAGGTAGATTTATTTGTATGAGTCTTTTTATTCACACTAAACTCTACCAGGACAAGGAGGTGATAACTTGCTTTCCTGCTCTTTTTTTATTTTTAATTTTTTTTAATGTTTACTTTTGAGAGAGAGAGAGGGGGGGGAGAGACAGTGAGCAGGGGAGTGGCAGAGAGAGGGGGAGACACAGAATCTGAAGCAGGCTCCAGGCTCCGAGCTGTCAGCATAGAGCTCGATGCGGGGCTCGAACCCAGGAAGTGTGAGATCTTGACCTGAGCCAAAGTCGGCCGCTTGACCAATTGAGCCACCCAGGCGCCCCGAGACTTAAAAGATCTTCTAAGACACAGATAATAACACTCATTAAATTTAACTTCAAGACATAATTTGAAAGAGGGACAGATTTCTAGACATCTACACCTCTTTGGATGGCAGCACATGGTCAGCAGGTTTTGTGAGGTCCGAAACCGCCCCGTGCAACAAGGCACACGCTGTGAGCCGCCCAGCACCTGCGTCCCGAGCCTCAGTCTCCACATGCCCCAGACTCAACTGTGCGCCTCCACACGGTCCGTCACACCTGCGTCGTCTGCCTTCGTGAATGGCACTATCTCCCTCCTCCCCATCACATCCCCGGTTTGGTTAATCCTGTCACCCCCAGGCTATCTCTATTATCCCCACGCCTCTCCATACTCACTCTTCCTGCCTGTGTTCAGGTCACTGACATCCTCTGCCATCGTGGTGGCCTCAGGCCCTGATACACTCTCCTGTGACTCTCATTGGGGTTTAGGGATTTTTCCTAAATGCCATTCAACCACATCCCTGTCGCATTCAAAATCCTTCCCTTGCTGGAGAAACAAGACAGATCTTCAGTGAGGCACACGTCATAGGGGCTTACCAACCAACGACTGCTGGCTTGGCTCCTTTTGCCCTTTGGTGCCCAAGCTGTAGCACCCACCTGTCTCATGGAACACGTTTCCATACATCTGTGTTGACGCTAACTTTCTAGTACGTGCTACTGTGTGGTAAGGCAAATACACTCTTCATTACTATTTAGCAGAAATATGTAGGCTCTTACACTTAAAAAATTTTTTTTAATGTTTATTTTATTTTTGAGAGAGAGAGACACACACACACAGAGTGTGAGTGGGGGAGGGTCAGAGAGAGAGGGAGACACAGAATCCGAAGCAGACTCCGGGCTCCGAGCTGTCAGTACAGAGCCCAAGGCGGGGCTTGAACTCACAAACTGTGAAATCATGACCTGAGCCGAAGTTGGCCGTTTAATCGATTGAGCCACCCAGGCGCCCCTAGGAGCTTACATTTTTATTTTTTAAGATAAAATGTATTAAAATTTGTTTAATGTCTATTTATTTTGGTGGGGCGGTGGGGGGCGGGGGAGACGGAGGGGCAGAGAGACTGAGAGAAAGAGAATCCCAACGCAGGACTCAAACTCACAAACCGTGAGATCATGACCTGAGCCGAAAGCAAGGGTGGGACACTTACCCGGCTAAGCCACCCAGACGCCCCTACGATAAAATTTAAAATAAACTTGTCAGATCCACCTGACTTTCCGTAGAACGAGGAGGCTGCTACTCAGATTACACCCCACCAATTTCCACTTTGCTGCGTTTGTGACGCAACAGATCTTCGGGGTTCTTGAAAGAACAAAGGAGCTGCTGATGGGGGGTCTAGTTACCCTTGTCCCCGAAGGGCTTGTGCGGTGCCCCTGCGCCTCCCCGGGCAGACACGTGGCTCTGCTAAGAGAGCAGGTCCTGGGTCACTGTCCTACGACCAAGTGCTTCTCCAGCAGGAAGGCTCAAGAAAGCTGGTGTTCGGAATTCTCTGTCAAGTACCATCAAGTCCTGTGTTAGTTACCACATTTTGCAGACACGTTCTTCCGGGTGTGCTGTGTTTCTTCCGTGTGTGTCTTAGGCTTGGCACGTTGAACCCCTTTCTCTTGCTTTCTTTTTCGAAGGGCTTTCAAGTTTCTCTTCGGAAGCTGGGCCTTTTCACCATTTTCCAGCATGATAATGGATTTATGTGTCCTCTCCTTACATACATTTTTTCAACATTTTAAGTGTCTCGGGACTAGGAGCTAAGAGTTCGTGCTCCCTGCCACTCGACGCAATCTAGTTTCCCATAAATGTCATGATTTCCCCAACTTTTCTGACTCCATTTTGCACTGTGCTCTTGGCCAATAAGATATGATTTGAAATAAGCCTGTTTCTCTCTTTCTTTTCATCTCTCTGTCCTGGTTTTGGTGAGGGAATATGGAACTCGATCCTTTGATTATTACCAACTTTTTTCCTGAAATATTCCACGGAGGTGTTAAGTTTTGCAATCACGTTTTAAGCAATTGTTTAAAGTTCAGTATATATATATTTTTTTTTTTTAATTTTTTTTTCAACGTTTTTTATTTATTTTTCGGACAGAGAGAGACAGAGCATGAACGGGGGAGGGGCAGAGAGAGAGGGAGACACAGAATCGGAAACAGGCTCCAGGCTCCGAGCCATCAGCCCAGAGCCTGACGCGGGGCTCGAACTCCCGGACCGCGAGATCGTGACCTGGCTGAAGCCGGACGCTTAACCGACTGCGCCACCCAGGCGCCCCTAAAGTTCAGTATATATTTTTAACACACTTTGACACTGGTATGTCTTGCATGATTTCTTGGGTTTTCCATTCAGGTTGATTGTGGTTTTACTCAGACAACTGGTTTTATGAAAGGAGTATGTGGCATATTTTTTGCGTTTTTGAGTGTTCAAATATGGGTTAACTTTGGCCTTGTCAGAGAATGGTAATTTACCTGAGTAAAAAAAAAAAAACTTTTGGGTGATCTTATTACCTCAGAGTTCTGAAGTATTTCCCCGTGGCCTTGCGTGTGACGTATCTGAAGCCAGGACGATTCTTCTATGAAAGTAGTGAGCATTTTGTCTGAAACTTTGCCAGATTTTTCTTCACCCTTAGAATTCAGAAATAATACCAGGATGAAAGGGGGGTGTGTGGGGGGGCCTTTTCCAATAATTGGCGACTATTCTCTGGACCTCTCTATGAGAAAAGTAGAGCTTTTAGGTTGCGTTTGTTTGGTTTCCTCCAAAGGACTTCTATCTCCAACATCTTTGTGCCTGGCACATTTCTTGGCCCCAGCTGGGCTCTGACACAAAGTCAGTTGGCGAATATAGGAAAACCAAACAGAGGAACAGAATCCCAACTGCCTCCAGGCTGCCCCAGCAAGCATCAATGCAGGCAACAAAAACAGAGACCGCACACGGTAGTCAATTCTCCCAGTAACACGCCAGGCCCCTAGCGTTCCTTCCCTGCTCTCGTCAGACTCCTCCCGGGGATCACCAGTGCGCCCAGGCCGTGAGCTGAGAGCCCTTCACACCCAGAGTGAGGCTTGCCACAGACCTGTAGACTAATCTGGAGTGTGGGAGGGCTCCAAGGCCCCTGTGTGTTCCCTCCAGACCCACTCACTCCCCAGTGCCAGGGCAAGCCCACCCTCAGACCCCCGTCAACAGCCACCGATGGTCTGATGGCGGAAGCCGAGCACGAGGGCCTTCTCTTAGGTTATTGGGTCGCCTGCATTGGCACTGATGTCCCTCTTCATGGTGGGGGTACAGCTGCACCCGAGGCGCCCTGTGTCTTCTGACGGTGGCTTGAGAGGAGCGGAAGGTGGAGACAGAAAGGGAGAGCGGGCAGGGCAGCAAGAGGGGCGAGAGCAGACTGGAGAGGGGAAACCGGGGTTAATAGAAGATGGGGGTCGGGGGTCATGAAGAGGGAGAAGCTGCAGCCGCAGGACAAGGGGCTGAAGGCCACGGCCGCTCAGATCACCTGCCATGCCCTCTCTCCACGGGGGGGACACAGAGAGCCCAAGTGTGGACTGGGTTTCTGCAAGGCCAGAAAGGTCTACGTTCTCCAGCGGGACCACAGGCTGCAGCCTGGAGTCCCGTGACGGTGGCTGTGCCCAGGGGTGGGGAACTCGGGGAGAAAAATCTGGAAGCCAGAGAGTGGCAGAGAGGGAGGGGAAATGCGAGGCCCGTGGGCCCACAGTGGGGAGGCGGGAGGGTTTCTCTGGCAGGGAAGTGGGCAGAGGGTGAGGGTTGCCTGTGCGGGCGGCAGGGGAAGTCAGATGAAGGCGGGAGGGCCTGGAGGGCAGCGCCACCCGGGTCCTGCTGAGGCATCCTTCTCCTGCCGCGCCGCAATGCTGCTCCCGCTGCTCCTGACTTTCCAGGCACTTCTTCTCCACCATGCAGCAGGCACCGGGGGTAGGAAGGGCCCTGGGAAGACCCCGGGGGCCGGGGGCTGCAGGGTGACCTTCTGGGGGGCCCTGCGGGTGGGCGTCGCGTGCCAGGCTGGCTCCTGACTCCTTCTCTTGCCCCACCTCGCTCTCTCCTTCTGGTTTTGGGGAGGGCTGGCTGGCCCGGGGAGCGGCTGGGGTAAGGGAGTGCGTGCCATCCGTGCAACGGTCTCCATCCCTCCCCCCCCATCCCCATCCGCATCCCCAGCATCCCAGGCGCCCCGTCCCCCTGGTCCGGCCGCAGAGGAGCCGCTGTCCTTCCACGTACTCCAGGCCTCCTCGTTTGCCAACCACAGCTGGGCACACTCGCAGGGCTCGGGCTGGCTGGGCGACGTGCAGACGCACGGCTGGGACACGGCCTTGGACACCATCCGCTTCCTGTGGCCCTGGTCGCGGGGGAACTTCAGCACCCAGGAGCTGAACAACCTCCAGAGCCTGTTCCGGCTCTACTTCCACGGCTTCACCATTGAGGTTCAGGCCTTTGCACACGAGTTCCAGTTTGAATGTGAGTTCGGGGTTCCCAGCTGGG
>NW_024412438.1:2205086-2269808 GCF_014898765.1 Herpailurus yagouaroundi | reverse complement strand
CCCCCCACCCCCCACCCCCCAACCTCAGAAGACTTTCCCAGCCAGAACTCTGCACTCTTTTCTCTCTGGCCTGAGAGTCTACCAGGCCCGGGTGTATCTAACCCCTTCCAAGGGAGCCCTCCCAGCCCAGCCCCCAACTTCCAGCACCTTCCCATCAGGCACCTGCACGTTCGTCATTCCTCAAGACCTTCTCACCTTCGCGTTTTCTTCCCACAACTGCTTTCCCTTCCCCGACCCAACTCCAGTGTGCCGTGTGATTCCCCAGCAGAGTCCCCTTCCCTTGAATCCCTTTACTTCCAGACCGCTTACGCTTCCTCCCTGGGACGCTTTCCACATAGATTCTGTCCTCCTTGTCCGCCCCCAGACCCCTTCGAGCTCCAGGTGTTAGCTGGCTGTACGTGGCGCGCTGGGAAGCCCTCGGGAAGCTTCTTCAACGGGGCCTACCAAGGCTCAGACTTCCTGAGTTTCCAAGGAAACTCCTGGCAGCCATCTCCAGGAGCGGGGAGTCGGGCTCAGAAGGTCTGTGCCGTGCTCAACCGCTACCGAGATATTAAGGAGATCGTGCTGAGCCTTCTCAGCCACACCTGCCCCCGGTTTCTGGCGGGAATCCTTGAAGCAGGGAAGTCCGAGCTGGGACGACAAGGTGAGCATCCCCAGGGCTTAGAGCTTCCTATGGGACTTTGCACTCTTTACCGTCCCTTCGAAACGTATGACAAGAGGCTAGAGAGTGGGCTATGTGGGGTTCAGGTTGTTTCCCAGACGAGAGAAGGAAGTGATCAATCCACCCGCTACGACCACTGAGTCGCTCAGCTCGGTCCCAGGTGCCCCCTAAGATCCACGTCTCCTTCTCTTCTCTCTAGTGAAGCCTGAGGTCTGGCTGTCCACTGGCCCCAGACCCGGTCCTGGCCGTCTGCTCCTTGTGTGCCATGTGTCCGGCTTCCACCCGAAGCCCGTGTGGGTCATGTGGATGCGGGGTGACCAGGAGCAACGGGGCACCCGGCGAGGCGACGTCCTGCCCCACGCTGACGGCACGTGGTATCTTCGGGTGACCCTGGACGTGGCGGCCGGGCAGGCGGCCGGCCTGTCTTGCCGAGTCAAGCACAGCAGCCTAGGAGGCCAGGACATGATCATCCACTGGGGTGAGAAGGAGCTGGGGCCTGGCTGGGAAGTGACAGTCGTCCCCGGGTCCTGGGGCCGCTGAGTGAGGTGCTTGGGAGACAGGTGGGGACGCCACGCACAAGAGAACAGAAGCAGGAGGATGGACCCAAACACGGGCCGAGAAAGGCTGCTGTTAAATTCCAAGCAAAATGGAAGTGGAGAATTTGAGGCACTAAAGAGACAAAGAAGGACCTGGCGATTTGGGGGAAGAGATGTGGCAGGACGATGGGGGCACAGACGTAGGAGGAGCTGAGTTGAGAGCTCCAGAAAATGCAGAGGGAAGTTTCAGGAAGGACCGCGCCCCCGCGGCCCCGTGGAATGAGTGGCACCCACGGTGGCCGCTGCATAGAGAACCTCGAGGCCTGCGACTGACGTCCTTGTTTTACCCCCAACGAGGTGGAGAATGGGCCCCGTTGACACTGATGTGTCTCGCCGTGCTGGTCACCCTGCTCCTGCTGCTGGTCCTGTGTTCCCGGCTTAAAAAGCTCAGGTGAACCTCTTCTGCTGTCTCGTCCCCTTCTTGTCAACCCATTCTTCTTGCCCCCATCCTCCTCTCTTTCTCTCGGATTGCCCTTCATCGGGATCAATACCCTCTTCCTGTCCTACAGCTCAAATGGGAAAGCCGTGGCGCCCGGTGCACCCAGTCCTGACTCCGCCGCAGCGGCCAGCGCCCGGGGACCCGGAACTTCTGGACGCCAGCTCCACGTGCCCCGGGAATCCTGGATCAAGAACAGACTTCTCAAGAAACTGAAAGCAAGCCTAAACCCCCTCTGGCAACGTTAGCTTTCCCTCCCACAGAAAACCCGTTTCTGCTGCTTCTTACGCATGGTTCATACCTATCAACAAAGCATAATTTTGATTAAAAAAGGCTTATAGTGGCGGGCATCTTGACCCCTTCACAAATCTTTATTTTATTTTATGTTTTGCTTTTTCCCGTCTGCCAGCAATATCTTTTTCTGCATTGGCCATGTCTTCATTGCTTTGGATTCTTCGAACTCTAATTGAGAAGCTTCTTTCTCATGGAAGTTTCCCTAGATTGCCCAATTGAAAGATCTTCCAAGATTGGAAACATGGACCCAAATACGTTCATCTCTTCCTGCTCTGAACAGTGATTACTGAGGCTTTTGCTTTTCTGTTTTTTGTTTTTTGTTTTTCTCAGTTGCTTGAAAGCAGGATACAGGTGTTTGTACTGGTACCTGTGACCAAAATTCAAGGCCCGCTCCGTGGGCGTTGCAGTCTTGAAATCCTTAGTAAAACTTGGAGAGACTGTATTTTCATTTTGTACTGGCCCCACAAATCATGTAGCTGGTTTAGAGCAAGATGTTTGTCAGTAAATGTTGATTGAAATGAATCCATTGTCAAGTTGAATGATGCTTTCTTAATCTATTCCCCTTTGACATCACTGCATCGCCTGGCCATGTTCTTATTAAAACTCCTTCTGTCTCCCTGTGTCTCGCACCAAAGCTGAGGGAGGCAGGCGAGGGCTCCAGACTTCACAGTGATTGGGGTGTCTGCGCGTCTTCAGAGATTTTTCAAGAAAATAATAACACAGGAGATGTCTCCCGTCAGAATGAGGGCGGGGCTGGCCTGCGGTTCCCATTTCTCAGAGACTGTGTTGTGACTACGTGTGTCTTCGTGTTGTATGTACCCAGGGAAGAAATTCCTACTTTGAGTGGTCGGTCAGTAAGAGGACATGGGGACCAAGGATGGGCAGAGCCAAGGTAGAGAAGGAAGAGAGTGATCAGACACTACGTGTTTAGTTTTCTTTATTAGTTTGGTTTATAATTATTGTCATTGTTATTTACAGTTTTCCCCTCACTTTTTAAAATATGGATTTTAAAATTATCTGCTTACTTTGAGACCCCTGTGGCCGAGCCTGTTGGGATGCGGGAAGCTGTTCAGGCACTGAGTTCACGCAGATGTCCGGCTGACACCTTCCCATAGGTAATTGAGCAGATTGTGCAGATTTCTTAGTGGACACGTGTCTCTCTTTATATGGGGCATTTTCAAGTTAAGAGACAGGGTTCTGTGACCCTGTGCCCAGGCTGTACTCTTACCCATGAACAAGGTCTCAGGGTCAGGCCATCACCTTCTGCATCGCATGCTCAGACGGCTTATACACCAAGTGTCTGGGGAGGAAGGCAGAATTTTACAGGGCTGTTTGGAGCACTCTGTGATGAACTTCAAGTTTCCCTCACGTGGCAGAAGGCCATAGGCAGTGGCCTCTAGTGAAACGAAGAGGCTCATGTAAGGACTTGTCAGTTTCTAGCTCCAGTGCACGGTGCAAATAAATATACAGTAAAACCTTGGATTGCTAGTGACTTGTTCCACAAGGTGAGCAAACATTTCTGATAAAGTTTAACTTGATAAAAGAGTGATGTCTTGCAATATGAATAGTACAGGATGCCAAAACGTCACATGATTACAACTGAGCCATTGGTTCTTGAAATTCACTTTGATATACAAGCGCTTTGGATTACAAGCATGTTTCTGGAACATATTATGCTCTCAAACCAAGGTCTTACTGTATTTCCGATATTTCCTATCTGGGAGGACTACTCCCCACTACTCTAATTTTGTGGTCACAATAATTCTTCAACTCCTATGATGCCTCGAGCTAACTTGCCTGGCCTCTCACCCGATCTTCACCCAACCGTGTGTTGTGCCTCCGTGACACATTTCTTCTTTCTGTCCTTCCCTTGAGCCAAGCTTTATCTCAGCCCAAGGCCGTTATAATTACTCTTTCCTCCACCCGGGACATTCTTCACTCACCGTGATCTCCTACGGATGATTTTGGGACAGCCGTTGGCTCTGAGCTCAAGCATCGCCTTCATGGAGAGGACTTCTGCGGTCAGTGTGGTCAAGGTGGCCACTCTATCTCCATCACATTCTAGTTGAACATTCTTTATTTGTTTTGAATACTGGAGTTGGCTGCAATTCTCTCATTTGCTTTTAGGTACTTAGTGTCCTTTCCATCTAAAATGTGAGCACTGTGACATCATGTGTATTATCTGTCTTGATCACATGTGTGTCACAATGCCTAGATTGTAGCTAGACATATAGTGGGAGACTAAAATTATTTTTGTTGAGTGGACAAATGGTATAAACTTTGGCTTTCCAGGAAACATCTTAGAGATGCCAGTTCCCTATTTTGGCCATAGGTTTTCAGGAACTGACATGTTTCCATTGTGCTGGTGTCACTGAAGGATGCAGATTGATCATTGATATTGTGCAAATTGATATCGTGGTAAGATATATTACATATTGTGGCAATACGGCCACTGGCAGCTCTTTCTTTCAGGTTATTGTCTTTATAAGTGTGGCTAGACCCTAAAATGCCGATAGAAAGGAAGGAAGGAAGGAAGGAGGAGACATCAGTAAATCTGGTCAGAGTCCTTTATACTGTAGGCAAAGACCCCCGTTAACCACAAAGGTTTGCTCTGGGTTTCTCTGCTGCTGAATTGTAGTGAGGCTGAGGGAATCTCTTAGGGAAGGATGATTGTGGAGCACAGCAATTTTCAGGAAACTCTGGGTTCCTGAACATGATACCCTAACATGTCCTCGCTCTACTTCTCAGAAGATACTGTAGTTGAGCAGTGAGTGTATATTTGGGTGAGGCACAAGATATACCCCCAAAGAAGATGGATCTGGGCCACCTATACACATGCATCCTCTTCCCCCAAATTGGCATAAGTAGGTTCAAAGAGGGCCCTGAGGGTATATGACCACGTGGCCAGAAATGCCAGGATTTAGGGAAGTTTTAAGGATTGGTTCAGGAGGTTGTCAGAAAATCTCTGTGTCATCCCGCGGTGTAGACCTTTGGGCTGGGTAGTTTAATAGACTTTGAGCTACAGGGTGAGGATCTAGTTAGTATCCAAGACCAAAGTGTGCCACTAAATCACCCCAGACGAGAGTTGTCACCTAGTACTGTTAACCATGTCATTCTGGCTGAAACCCTGGAACATAAGCTTATTTCTATAAAGGGCCAGGGTGGTGTTTTCAACAGTTCAGGATAACACTTTCCGTCCCGTGAGCTATGAAACCAGGAAGGAAATCTGCTTTGCTGTTGGTACAAACCAGAGCTTACTGTATTCTGTTATGCACACAAATGAAGGTGCCACTCTGGGTTGTTACTGACTTCTCCAGAAGTGGCAGCGATTGTTGGAGCTTCAGGAGGACGGGAGGGATCGGTACATGCTGGGCCAGGCCTGGCGGAGTTCAGGAGTCATACGCCCTTGGCCAACCATGACTGAGAGGATGCCCATCTGCCATCTTTCACCTAATGCATGGAGAAAGCTCAGCATGTGCACCACTTGATTAGGTGGAGTGAGGTAAAGTGGGACAGAGATCCGGGCTCCAAGAATATCTCCTGCGGGGGAAGAAAGAGATTTGTGCACAACCTGCTTTGGAGCTTGCGTTTGGGGGAGAGGCCATGTTGAAGGCTTCTTCGGGTTACCCACAGGAGGGACCTATAGATTTTGGGGACTTGGCCTTTGCCCCTAAGGAATTAAAATTAGTGTATGATCTTTTCTTTGTTGACTCCTCCCCCTCTCTCACTTTCTTCTGTAAATGGGCCCGTCATTTGTCGGTTCCTAAGATCTAAACTTTCTTCTCTTTGCCTCATCATTGTTCCTGAACAGTGAGGCAGCAAAACCTTCTTTATGACTTCTCTTACATGCCATTCCCCTTTCCATGACCTTGGTCCAAGTGTGAACAAAATGTAATGTAAGTTAACAATCCCGTTGTTGATAATGTGATAATGACCACACACTGACCATAAGCTCAATTCTTACAGCGAATAGGAGAAGTAGCTATTTTATGGTATGGTTAAAACTGATTGAAAAATAATAAACATTTAAATGCATCCTGCTGGAGAGAAGACAGTCTCCTACATGCTTTATACATATTAACTCACGCGATCCTCACGACAGTTCTCAGGTAGGCACCATCATTCCCATTTCGCTTTATTTTGTTATCATTTTGTAACGTTTAGTTATTTATTTTTGAGCAAGAGACAGAGAGTGGGGGCTGGGGCTGGGGGACAGAGAGAGAAAGAGGGAGACAGAGGACCCAAAACAGGCTCTGCACCACCAGTGGAGAGCCTGATGCGGGGCTCACACTCATGAGCCATGATATCATGACCTGAGCCAAAGCCGGGCATTTAACCACCTGAGCCACCCAGGTGCCCCCATTCTTCCCATTTTATAGGGGAGGAGACAAAGGTCACATAACTAGTAAGCATTGTAAGTTCTGCTCCCAAACCCATGCTTAAACACTATACTCCACATTCAACAAATAATTATTGGAAGCCTACTTCATGATAGGTAATGACATACAGCAGAGACACAGGGTCTCTTACACATAGAACATACATGATAGTGGAGGGCTGGGAGGCAGACAGTAAGAGAATAAAAATACTTCATGGAGGACAGCAACATCTAGTAGGATCCCAGACTGATTTGGGGAAGGAAATCAAAGAGGAAAATGGGCTATTATTGCAAAGATGGTGGACAGAATGGGCTGCTCTGAGAAGGTGGCTTTGGGGAGAAGACCTAAAACAGGAACAAGAACCATGCCACGCAGTGTCTGGGAGGAGCGCGTTCATTCCAAGCAAAGGAACGAGACGAAAGCAGGGTTGTACTGGCTGTGTTCTGGAAACTCCCACATGGCTGGTTACGATGGAATAAATAGGGGAACATGGCAGGAGGTGAGGCCTGTGAGTTGGGGTCAGATCACAAAGGGGCCTCACAGGCCACTCCACCGGGACTGAAAGTCATCGGAGAGTTCGGAATGAATGAAGAGCAGCTATTTGGTAAAGGGAGATGAACTCGTAAGCACAGGTGGTATGTGGCCTCAACGTTGGATGACTACAAAATGGCGCCCACTTGCACGCCCACTCACAGCACAGTGACCCTGGTCTGCTTGTCTGCACTGGCACTAATTGAAAGTATGCCTCACCCATGCTCACAAACCGTTGTTCAGCATTTCTTACCAAGTGGCACCAAGCCAGTTGCCCTCTCCAGTTCACGCCCCCCCATTGGTTAACTGTCTGTTTCCCACGGGGTTGCTTGGAACAGCTTCGGGACTTCCACTGCTGCTGGTACCCAGGTGCCTGTACAGAGGGGTGTTCCATGTGGAGGCAAGGGTGATGACTCCCTCCCAGTTCTTTGTCTCAGCTGATAGTTCCAAATTGGCTAGTTACATCATCGCAGTGAAGGAAATCATATAGGTTACGGGGGATTCACATAAACTCAGTGTGAACTCAGTACGTTCAAAGACGTAGAAAGTATTCTTAATCTCTATCACAATAAAACTATTGCCCATGTATTAGTAGTGACATCTTTGCTTACCACTGAAATGCCATATGTGCCTCAGAACCCATTTTTACATTTAAGGGGAAAAAAAGGAAATTCCTATGGGAGAGGTAGTTACTTCCATTTCCTGTGCCAAGACAAAAGTAGACTACCAATATTCTTTAAATGAAGAACCACGATTTTCAAAATGTGAAATGAAAGTGGGACTCCTGGGTGGCTCAGTTAGTTAAGCCAGTTAGTTAAGCCTCCGACTCTTGGTTTCTGCTCAGGTCACGATACCAGGGGTTTGTGAGTTTGAGCCCCGCGTTGGGCCCTGGGTTGACAATGCAGGGTCGGCTTCGGATTCTCCTCTCCCTCTCTCTCTCTCTGCCCCTCCCCTGCTAGCGCGCTCTCTCTCTCTCAAAATAAATAAATAAATTTTAAAAATGTGTTTAGTTACAAAGCGAAATATGTTTGAATATTATGGTATATATTTAACCTTTCATTGATTTTAATGAGTGTAGTGTTAGATACGTGCATATCTACTAATTATAGTTTCATTTGTGCACACGTCTATTTGCATAAACAGGCAAGACTGAACAAAAGGCATAATAAGCCAGGTTATCACAGAAAAACTATACACTAAATCAAATATAGGAAAGATTGTTAACCAATAATAATCGCCACATAATAACCAGGTGGAAAAAGGGTCCCGTGGTTAATCATTGTAGATTGTCACACATAATGATGAAGCACTAAGAAAGTTGGGAAGTGTGTTCCAACAAGATGATTGAGTCAAAATTTTAAAAAGGAGAAGTAACTCTTCAAACCCAGTTTTCATATCCCTGGAGACATAATTTAGATATCTCTGAAATATATTAATTATATTATTTTAAATATGTTTTATTAAATTATAACTTCTGTTATATTAAATACTAGGAACTTCTGTATAATAACTGTAATGAATGTTGTAATGTATAAACTTAACCAATGCTAAGAGACTAAGTAAATACCCCACAATGATAGTGTAATAGCTCCTTGCAATAGCTCCTTGCAAGTTAAAGAATGATGATCTCATTAAAAAAATTAAAATCAGTATGGCAGTTACAGACTTGAAACCCCCCTGGTAAAATAATTAGATTTTTATTCTTGGGTATACTCAGCTGGGTCTTCATTTCTTTAATCCTTGTTCTTACTCGTATTTTTATTCTTAGTGATTTCCTTCCTCCATTTTTATTACAGAAGAAAATATAAATAACAAATCGAAGTGCTACCATTTTATTAAAGGAGAAACACACAAACACAATTTTACGGAAACTCCTAGGCAATTTTCCTCTTGGATTTGCCTTCCTAGGGTTTCATTAATTTTACTAATTTCAAATATTTTCTGCTCCCTAATTAGTTGTGTATTTAATGCTTAAATATAGAAAGATTGTGAGGGTTTAATGTTTGGGGAAAACAGTTTGATGTATTTATGTTGTCACTAAGAGGGCTTCAAGACATTCGGATTTTAAGCCGGTGTGCATTTTAGTGAGTTTTTCCATCCACACACAAGAACCTCCCTGGACAATAAAAGTACACGTATCAACAGGTTGAAATTCAAACTTAGGCAAGGAAGCAGGTGAGGATCAGATGTGAAGCCTTCCTTCCCAGTGCCCTGTGGTTCCCTCTTGTCCCCTGTTGTCCCCTGCAGATCTCTGCTCTGAGAGTGGCCAGAGGGAGCCTCCAGATACCTGTTGGCACTGCAGGTGACTCCGAGGCGGATTCCCTTCCCTGACGAGGACGGGAACCGCGGGGGAGGCTTTGACCTGACGAGAGATAGACTCTGAACTGTTTTTCAGAGGATCATCCTGACCGTTTTGTGGCAAACAGACGTGGGAACAGGGGCAAGGGTGGAAGTAGCAATGTGCGTGTTCAAAACACATTTAGGAATCACTCTGGGTTTTTTTTTGTCCCGAGAAGCTGGAATCCCAGTCGCAATTACGATGAACTAAGAGAGGTAGGAATTTGAAAGGAACGGAGTTGGAGTACAGACTGAGGATTTGGTTTGGGTTGTTTAATTTGAAATGCCCGGGGGGCGCCTGGGTGGCTCAGTCGGTTGAGCGTCCGACTTGGGCTCGGGTCATGATCTCGCGGTCTGTGAATTCGAGCGCCGCGTCTGGCTCTGGGATGACAGCTTGGAGCCTGGAGCCTGCTTGGGATTCTGTGTCTCCCCCTCTCTCTGCCCCTCCCCCATTCTCTCTCTCTCCTCATTAAAAAAAAATTTTTTTTTTTAATTTGAAATGCTTGTTAAAATACTCTGCAGTGAGGTAGCCGTATGATCAGAGGGCTGGAAGCCAGTGCTGCGGCTGCGGGGCAGGAGCAGGTTCTCTGTGCTGCGGGCTGGGCTGGGGGCAGGAGGGAGGGAGTCGCATTTTTTCCTGCTGGATTACGAGAGACGTGGTAGAGATTTCACCGAAACTGAGAGCTGGCTGACTCGTGGGGGGACTCCAAGCCGAAAAATTACAGGCCCACAGATGGGCAATACTTCAGTTTTGAATGTTGTGGGATTCCAAGTATTTTGGAAATACCAGCAACGCCATTCAAAGCGGGGTGGAAGGAACCGGATGAGAGCAAGAAACATTGTTACTTATCTCTGACAAAAGAAGCATAGAAACTGAAAGCAAATACCTAGAAAATTTTACAACAATTCAACTGAGTAATTTTATGTGTGTTAATCTAACAGTAAGACAAGAAAAGTTCTTGTGCGTCCTTTTGATTTCGAGTTTACATCATTCATTTTCATTGTATTTTACAAAGTCGCTGGCACATAATAAATTTGGGGGAAAATTAGTCTTTTGCCTCAGAGAGATTGAAAAGCACAGTCGTAGAATTTTAAGGGAGCACTTGGCCATAAAATAGACTGGAAATAAAGGTCTTTGCAGGTCATGTTGCATTACTTGGATGTGATCTCATGAGAAATATACTTGAAAAAACTCCCAGAAACATTTAAAAATTTTGTTTTTACATTTATTCATTTTTGAGAGACAGAGCACAATCAGGGGCGGGGGGCAGAGAGAGAGAGAGGGAGACACAGAATCCTAAGCAGGCTCCAGGCTATCAGCACAGAACCCCACACGGGCCCCAAACCCACAAACTGAGATCATGACCTGAGTCAAAGTCCAAAGCTCAACCAACTGAGCCATGCAGGTGCCCCATCTCTTAGAACAAGCATGTGTTAAAATTCACTAATGTACTAACAAGTAAGTCAGCAAGTGGTTCAAACATTAAGGAGTGTGAGTTTCAGGGATGTTGTGGCCCTGGAGGAGAGACGGGTTTGGGAACCAGAATATTCACAAAGTCAGGGTGGTTGCAATTTTGTTTCAAATGTTCATGAAAATACTGTGGCCAAGTGGGTTTTTGGTTTTGGTTTTTTACAAAAAAGTCTGCAGGGGGATGATCTGAGGTGCAGGTGTGCAGACACTAGGTCAGAAGAAGAAAAACAGAGAAGCAGCTTCAACTGGAAATGGGGTAACAGGCTGGCTGACAGGCAAGCAAACCACAGGGGTGCTCTGAGTCCTGAAAGAACGCAGCTTCTGATTTTCAACATCCCCCGGGGGTTGCCCCTCGCAAGCTGCGGACAGATCATGCGGGTGACCCACTTCACCCATTTCTCACTTTGAGGCTTTTTTCTTTTACTTTTTGACCCGGGCAGGAGTGCTTGGTCGGGATGAACTACAAGGTTTCATTTGAGAAAAATAAGGGGGTCTGCGCCGTCGGGGATGGAGTCAAGGACGTGTTTTCAGGGGTTCCTGTGTGAGTTGAGGGCTCAGCTAGAGCAAGGAGAGAAGGTAAATCCTGGCCGCACACTCGAACCCAAACAGAAGTGAAGCCGCACGCTTCTGGGTCAAAAGCCAGTTTGCTTCAGGACGAGGAAGAAATCCCGTCTGTGCGCCTTGGTTCCCTCGCCTCCGGACCTTGGCGGGGGTCATGCCAACGGTTACGGGGCAGGGTTGTGACTGTGAATTAAAGAGGGACAGGGCTAGGACCCGGGGAGTACACGTGTTGGGAGCCTCCACTGATGTGGGGGATGCGGAATAACATCCTTCCAAGAGCCACGTCTCCCGGGAAGCCCTCTGCAGTGGCGCGGGCACCAGCCCTGCCCAGTCCTGCCGCATCAGCTCGGGAAGGGCACCGCGCAGGCAGGGGACCCGCAGCACAGCGAACCCGCCTGAGCTCCGCTTTGTCTGGAGACCATTCGGACCCTCTCTCTTTTTAGCTTCTATTTTTTTCTATTTAAGGTTTATTTAAGAAAGAGAGAGAGAGGGGAGGGGAAGGACAGAGAGAGGAGAGAGAGAATCCCAAGTAGGCTCCGCACGGTCAGCGCAGAACCCAACGCGGGGCCCCGAGCCACCAACCGTGAGACCTTGACCTGAGCTGGAATCAGGAGTCAGATGCTCAATCGACTGAGCCGCCCAGGCACCCCCTGACCCTCTTGTTAAATGTCCCCGGGTTACTGAAAAATCCAGCTTAAGTCACCTCAAGAAGGAAGTGGCGAATTTCTGGCTAACCAGACGTGTGTGAATTTGGACTACAACTTGGGGAAACAAAGGCTATAACGACAAACACGCCTGGACCTGGGGCACTTCTAAGGTCCTCCGGCCTTACATAGCATTCAAGGACAATTGACCAACTATGCGCCCCTCCCCCCCTTTTTTGGCTTATCATGTCTCTGTATCATCCAGAAGCAAAAAAGGCTTTCCATCATTGAAAACACAAAAGAGAAACTCTCTCACCCGACCCCAATAGGGTCAGACAGTTGGTTGATTAATTCAAAAAAGTCTGTCAGGGCAGAAAAGTGGGAAAAAAAAATGATGCTGATATAATTGAACTGCTTTATGCAGGCTCAAAATGCTTAAATAGACACACATTTATAAATATTTTCACTTAGGGTTAAGGCTGTTACTTTCAGCATTGGCCCCTTTAGAGCATATGTAGCAGAAGTCTACCCCTAATTCATTAGAAAACTTGTCATGAATTTACAGATGAACAGGAACTTAGAGACTTGCAAAATAATCTGAGCAAATAACACTTCTAGATTTTCATGATTTCCTTTTCTTCTATGATTTTCTTGCTCATACTTAATTTTTCCAGAATACTCCATTTAGGTGTATTAGAAACGAATAACCTTTATTGCAGTCATACTTCACCAGGTTCTACTACAAATTACATTCCACAAGAAGAATAATTGGAGTAATAAATGGAACCATCACAGACGGTTTTGGGACGGACAGACAGACAATTTAACATGTAAGGGCTGAAACATACACACACCCCAGAAAGTAATGTAACAGACATAAGCATTTATTATACTAAGGGAATGAGCCAGGGGACTTTCCACAGGGAAGAGAGTATGTTTGTTATATAAAAATATAAAATCATGTTCCCTGTTTTAATTGTATGATGTAATTTGCACAGTCATACAATTAATGATAAGTGTTTTTCCTTTGGGTGATGAAACACAATTTGAAAAAATCAAGAGATTAAAAAAACTTTTTTTAATGTTTACTTATTTTTGAGAGAGAGAGAGAGAGAGAGAGAGAGAGCGCATGAGTGGGGCAGGGGCAGAGAGAGAGGGAGGCACAGAATCTGAAGCAGGCTCCAGGGTCAGAGCTGAGAGCACCCTGACGCGGGGCTTGAACTCATGACTGGCGAGATCATGACCTGAGCCAAAGTCGAATGCTCAACTGACTGAGCCACCCAGGTGCCCCTGGGAGATTTTTATTCTAGTATGAGTTGGGTCATGGGCAGAAAAAAAAAAGGTTTAATTAACAGTAATCAGCTCTCCCAATCAGAAGACAAGCTCTGTGTTCACTAGATAATTCACATATACATAGGGAAAAACAAACAAACAAACAAACAAACAAACAAACAAACAGTGGTTCAGATGAAAAAAGAAATCCAAGGCTCATCAGTTTGAAGAGTTTTAAATGCCATCGCAAATTACATGGCTTGAAATAATAGATTTAAAATAATAAAATAAAATAATAGATTTAAAATCAGTTCTGTTTAGTATTTGTAGGTCCAATTATTACAATAAAGTGTTAGGTTCATGTAAGTTTCACATTATGACCATTGCAGGGTCGGCCAGCTGCAAGATCTGGGCCATTTCCAACTGCGGCCACCTTTCAATTTGGGTATTATCTGCCCTTAGAAAAAATTATGCTTTTTTCTTTTGGCCAAGTGCGAATTTTTTTTTAATTATTATTTTTTTTAACCAGGTGTTGGACAATGTAGCCTGTAGATTCACTCATGTTTTTTTTTTTTTTTTTCTGGAATGGGAGCAAAGAAACAGGGAATAGTGGTCCTGGTCCTTGGAAACACTGTCCACGTCAGGACTGGATTGGTAAAAAGACAGAGAAAGCGTCCCGCCTTTGATTTCTCCTGTAACTTCCCTCGTTAACTTTATGGTTTTTTGTTAGATCACCTTGGTGGCTCCAGGGCTTTCCCAAAAATCTTTTCGGGGCAGACTTCAACTCCTGATTCCTCAGACTGTAGACCAGAGGATTGAGCAGGGGAGTGACCACAGTGTAGGTCACTGCCACCAACTGATCCTTGTCTGAGGCAGACTTGGATCTGGGCCTCAGGTAGGTGATGGAGGCACAGCCGTAGTGCACGAAGACTACCGCGAGGTGGGAGACGCGTGTGGCAAAGGCCTTCCCTTCCCCTCAGCCCAGGGGATCTTCAGGCTGGTGTTAACAATGAAGCCACAGGAGATCAGAATCAGCAGAAAAGGCACCATGATCGCCAGAATGCTTCGGCTGAATGGAACCGGTTCTTTCACATGGGTGTCTGCACAGGCCAACTTAATGACGGGCGCCATGTCACAGAAATAGCGGTTGACTCTGTTGGGACCACAGAAAGTCATGTCACAGATGAGTTTGGTGGCCAGCAAAGCAATGAAGAAGCCTGTGACTCCGGACAGGGAAACCAACCCCAACCCTACCCTCTTGTTCATGATGAGCGTGTAGCTCATAGGGTGGCAAATCGCCACCTAACGATCGTACCCCATCACAGCAATGAGAAAGCAATTGGTGCAGGCAAAGCCAAGGAAGAAGCGCTGCGTGGCACAGGCCACAGAGGAGATGCCCTTGGTGGCTGAGAGCAGGTGGGCCAGCAGCTGAGGGATGATGCCAAGAGTGTCGCAGGATTCGGAGAAGGAAAGGATGAACAGGAACCCATACGTGGGAGGGTGTAGAGTCCTGCTGCAGCGGATGACAGTCATGGTGGTGGCATTGGCCAGCAGGATGGTCACGTACAGGAGAAGAAAGAGGACAGACGGCAGCAGTTGGAGTGCCCCCATGCTAGAGAAGCCCACCAGGGTCAACTGGGTAAACACGGTGGTCCTGTTGAAGCCTTGCGTCTGGATGACTTCCTTCTTTGAATGAGTTTGGGAGAGACAAAATGATAACCATCTGTGTAGTAAGAACATTCTCCCAGTGCCTTCACATTCAGTATCATATTTCCTGGCTCAGAATATTGATAGATCTCTCTCTCTCTCTCAACAAAGATATTCCTTTTGACAATTTTTAGAAGAAATTTTTAATCTCCCGTAATGGGAGAATGATTATATTAGAGAAATACACAATGGTTAAAAGAACCAACCACAGAAGCAAGTTTGATATTTCCAAAGGCTATATGAGGTTACGAGAACATTCTCCTACTGTAAGAGAAAAAGCAAGATATGAAGCCATATTTATAATAAGATTAGAGGCGATTTGGGTTTGCTTTCTATTTTTATGTTTTCCAAATATTTAACGAGAAACATATTCTAACTTGATGATTCTAAATATACTTCACGTAGCCCAGAATATTTCCACCTCTTTTTGGCTACTGTCCAAACAGAAATAAGAATAATTTGCTACTTCTGAATGTGGTGCTATTATTTTTCCTAAATAAAAAAATGGCTTTTAAGGGTGCCTGGGTGGCTCAGTCGGTTAAGCGTCCGACTTCGGCTCGGGTCATGATCTCGTGGTCTGTGAGTTCAAACCTCGCGTCAGGCTCTGTGCTGACAGCTCAGAGCCTGGAGCCTGCTTGAGATTCTGTGTCTCCCTCTCTCTCTGCCCCTTGCCCACTCATGCTCTGTCTCTCTCTCTCTCTCTCTGTCAAAAATAAATAAACATTAAAAAAAAAAGGCTTTTGAAATATCTACATATCTAAATTATGCATGTAATTTATAACATCTGCCAGTGCAGATGATTATTGGTAGCAGTCGTAATGGATGGCCTGTCCTCTGACAGCAGGCAGTCGTCGTAGATGGCCTGCTAGGAAGGGGGCAAGCAAGAAAGCATGTCGGTGACCAAATACAATCAGCAGATGGGTGCGATGATAAAGGCGAACATTATTATTATTTTTTTTTTTAAGTATTTTTTTTTAATTTTTTTTTCAACGTTTATTGGGACAGAGAGAGACAGAGCATGAACGGGGGAGGGGCAGAGAGAGAGGGAGACACAGAATCGGAAACAGGCTCCAGGCTCTGAGCCATCAGCCCAGAGCCCGACGCGGGGCTCGAACTCCCGGACCGCGAGATCGTGACCTGGCTGAAGTCGGATGCTCGACCGACTGCGCCACCCAGGCGCCCCTATTATTATTATTTTAAGTTGAAGAGCAATTCCTGGTGGAGAAGAGTCTGAAAATCCAACTCATCATTCGATCTCCATCAGAAGGCACCTTGGGGAGTTGGGAATGGGGGTGGGGAGGTGAGGGGAAGGCAGATTTCTCTTGCTGTGATGAGGAAATGCATTTCCACTGTTCCCGTTGAACGCGGCCGTTTATGGCACTTTCGTTATCAGAGGCAGAGCAGTGACCTCACAGGCCCTGGTTTCCTTCAGACGACGGGCCATCACTCCAGTGCTCTCTCCACATCACACCCTTGGAGATCTTTCTACCGGCGCATAGTTAAGACAGCCCCTGTTTCACACCGCAATAACATCCAGAGCCCTAATCATCTCACTTTCAGAATCAGTTCAGAAATTTAGGAGAAACCAGGTTTACGCGTACCCCTCGACATCTCTCAGCTTGTTGGCCTCTCTAACGGCTGTAGGTGGAAGGAGTGGCTTCACCTGATGCACTTGTACAAGTTCATTCTTTATCACCTCTGCCGAGGCTCCTTCGCTTAGGTGGTTCCACCCACCTGCCGTCATGACCCTTTCTCTTCGTGTGGCACTTTGCAGAAAACAAGAGGGTTTCACGTAAGCCTCACCACCCGGTAGACAGCACAAGTGTCTTTGTGTCCTTGTTACAGGCCGCGTGAGTGCACGAAGTGCTTTCTCCTGAGCAGAGTAACCTGGAAGGATCCTCATCTTTGCACTTACGGTGTTAAATTGAACCCATCTCCTATGTTTGGCTCCCTCTATAGATTATTAGCTTCTGTTTACAGGCCGGGATGATTTTTTTTATTAATAGCTGAATCCCTAGCATAAAGTGTGTGTCATAGGCTCAACATTTTTTGCCTGAATCGAATAGAAAACAGCTAAATAAGATGCTCGAGTAGTAGGGTCAGTGGCAAAATTTAACTCTTTGAACTTCTAATCTACTTTCTACTCTCTGTATCTTATGCCACTGCCGTTTTATGTCAGAATCTGCCCCCCACTTTTTCCACGGGACTAAAGCAAGCATGATCCCATGCTGCTCATTCAAGTAAAACTCCTTTCGCCATTTCTGACTTTTCTGGAATAATCTGTAATTTTCAAATTTTCTTCAATTATCAAATTTTATATTTTTATAAAATATATTATTTTTTATAAATAATATATATTATTTTAAAATATATATTTTATATTATTTTAAATAAAATATATTTATTTTTAAAAATATATTTATTTGTTTTTGAGAGAGAGAGAGAGAGAGAAAGAGCGAGAGAGCGCAAGCAGGGGAGGGGCAGAGAGAGAGGGAGACACAGAATCTGGAGCAGGCTCCAGGCTCTGAGCTGTTGACACAGCCCGATGCGGGGCTCGAGCTCACGGACCGCGAGATCATGACCTGAGCCGAAGTCGGAAGCTTAACCGACTGAGCCACCCAGGTGTCCCTAACCTATTGTTTTCTGCATTCAAATCCCTATCGTGTCTCACATTCTCTAATAAACCTTCCCTATTAGAATCCACATAGATGCTTTTCCTCTTCATAACATTTAGAGATTTGGAAATCATACTTGTATGGTGAATAAGTTGGATATTATCTTGTAGTTCTATCTATCATCTATCTATCGAGTAGTACTATATACTATACATATAGATTATTATATATACCATATATTCTAGACTAAATACTACATATTATATAGTACATTATACTATATTTTATATATAGTATAGAATATAGTATAATACTACATATAGTATAGGATGTATATAGAACATAGTACATAATACCACATAGAGTAGAGAATATATATAGTTTATAGTAACACACACACATTCACATACACACCTTCTATACGCTGTTTCTTTGAGGCAGGGGCCATGGCAATGTCTTCTGAATGATCTGTAGCACCCACCACACTACCGGGCACATAACAGGCTCTATAAACAAAAGCTTAATAAGTGATGACATGGCTTAATTCTCCTTTTGTTTCTGAGCTTTCTCATAGACTGTGATTTTATTTCCCCTAGAATGTGCTCTCTGCTCTTCTATTATAATCTATATCATTCCTAAGTTTTCTATTATTCTCCAAGTCACCTTTTTTAAAAAAAATCAAAATCTATGCTGATGCACTTTCTTGCCCTGCCTCTGTCACTTGTCTTGCTTCGTTTCTCGGCATTTCAATTTGATGGGAAATGTGCTATGTGTGCATATGTGTTTCTGTGTGTGTGTGCATGCACACGCCATCAGAGTGGATGCTTCCTTCATTTCAAGAAAAAAGCAAATCAAGTTTTACTTTGGTGCAGAATCTTTTCCATAATAATAAAAAATTATTGTGCAAATCCATTCAAATTTGAAATCCTTGGTGGAAAATGTTTCCTTCTTCAGACAGTAGCTGACACAGAAGATCCACTTACCTACTTATGTTCAAGTGATCAAGAAAGTTGACATAAGACTTTGAGTTTCATGGCTCACAGTCTTGTAGGTTTTCGAATGTTGAAAAAGGCAGCAGTAGAAGGTCACTTGTAAAAGCCATGATGTCCATCCTAAAAGAAGAAGCAATTGGGGAAAACAATGCCCTGAAACATTTCATAAAGTGTTAATCTAGACACTTAGAGGTCCAAACGTCTTTGAGTCTTAAATAAGAGGTTGAAAATAGCCCATTCTATATTCATATGTCAATTCAGATTCTATAATTAAGTTGGAGAATATTTACAACCTTCTGGGATTCTAAGGACTAGGGTCCTCTAGGTCTTTTTTTTTTTTTTAATTTTTTTTTCAACGTTTTTTATTTATTTTTGGGACAGAGAGAGACAGAGCATGAACGGGGGAGGGGCAGAGAGAGAGGGAGACACAGAATCCGAAACAGGCTCCAGGCTCTGAGCTGTCAGCACAGAGCCCGACGCGGGGCTCGAACTCACGGACCGCGAGATCGTGACCTGGCTGAAGTCGGACGCTTAACCGACTGCGCCACCCAGGCGCCCCTGGTCCTCTAGGTCTTAAGGGGAGCTAATGGGAGAAAGAAAACAAATGGCTGAACTTACGCAAGGGCATTTTATCTAATACAGAAGAGAATAATTCAGATTGCAAAAAACGTTCCCCCTCTGTAAAGCACTAAAATGGTAAATAAGTATCCTTTTAGCATGGGGGGAGTTTAGTTACTTTCTGACAAAAAGGTTACAAAACACTGAGATGTCAAGAGAAAGCAAGTTTTCCAACCCCATGAAGACTGATTTGATAACGTGTAAGAGGTAAAGGCAGGGGTTGGTGATTATGTGGGAAATCTCCATCTCCCTTCTCTACTCAAAGCCTGAATAAAAGTCAGACAACTGGGTTTTTAAATGACCTTCAGGGAATTATTGCAAGGGAAAGACTTTTATTCAGCAACCACTCATAGAGTGTGGTGATTTGGAAGGCATAACATTAGGCATCACAGTGATTCAAAGATAAATAGATCACACCGATCGTTCTAACTTAGCAGGAAGACTAATACAAACGTAACAAGAGGCGTGCTAAAGCATGTGCCAGTGGACATCAGGAGCACTAGAAAGATGACAAGGTCCCAGTGAAGATCCACGAACACAATCAGGGCTGAGATTCATCCCATGACTTTATGAACAAAAACACTGGGAGTAGGAAAGCTAGCTGGAAACTACTGGATGTCTCATGCCAGGACGTTCAAGGAAAAACAAGTGAGGAGGAAGGCTGAGCACCCCTATTTCTGGTAGTAGCCAGTCTGGATATTCCAGCAAATCATCCTTCTGAAAACAACTAAAATTGCGGGGGGGATATTTAAAACATATATATAAATATGTTGACAAGCTGACAGCATAGCAGGAACTTTCAGATCAAAATCTGAAACAAAGCAAGAATCTAGAAAGATGAGTGGGATGTTGGAAGTTCCTTCCACACTGAAGACATTGACTTGTCTGGAAGGAATGACAAACCCACGATGTTGATTTGAGGGAATCAGAGGAGGAAGATGTTTGCAATTAAACTCCAGTGCCCACCAAATGTGAGTCAAAAAATAGATCTTCTACTTTAAGCTCTAACTCTGAAGGATGGTGCCTTAGGATAAGCATGAAGCACAACTAAGCCTGCCCCTCAACTCACTGTTCAGAGACACTAATGGCAAAGTTGCCCCTAGGCTGACCAAAGACATGGGACAGGGTGGGGAAAATAAATCCATTTCAGAGAGGTTGTGAGCAGTAGGCCTTCATTCTGATTTGCAGTTCAAGTTTGCATCTCTGCTTGGTCTAAGAAATGTGAGCCCTGAATTTAATTTATAGTGGATCTCAACTGGTAGTCCTTCTAAAGATCCGCCAGACAGAAATACAGATTATCTCTGGAGAAAGGAAACCTGCTTAGCTTCTACATAAGAACAAAATAGAAAGTATAAAAATAAAAACAAGAAGAAAAACATCTCTTCACACGTGGCACGATGGTCTACATAGAAAATCCCAAAGACTAGATCCAAAAACCCCTGAAAGTAACAGATGAGATTAAAGCAAGCTGCAGGATACAGAGTTAATATACAAAAGTCCGTCTTAGGAAATTATAAAAATACTGATGAAAGAAATAGAAGATTTCAATCAATGGAAAAAGAGTCCATGTTCATGGATAGGAAGACGCAGTATTGTTAAGATGTTAGCTCTCCCCAACTTGATCTATAAATTCAAGGCAATCCCAATCAAAATCCTAGCAACCTATTTTAGGTATATCAAGAAACTGACGGGGCGCCTGGGTGGCACAGTCGGTTAAGCGTCCAACTTTAGCCAGGTCACGATCTCGCGGTCCGTGAGTTCGAGCCCCGCGTCGGGCTCTGGGCTGACGGCTCGGAACCTGGAGACTGTTTCCGATTCTGTGTCTCCCTCTCTCTCTGCCCCTCCCCCGTTCATGGTCTGTCTCTCTCTGTCCCAAAAATAAATAAATGTTGAAAAAAAAAAAAAAAAAGAAAGAAACTGACCATAAAGTTTATATAGAAAGGCTAAAGACCCAGGATAGTCAATGCAGTATTGCACGTTAAGTACGTTTTCTAGTTTCTATATCTGTTGTTTTAACATTTGGGGCCTTGACCAGGGAGAGACTGCCCTCCTAGGGTTAAAGGCTTCCAATTCCTGGAGATAACAAATGACTTTACTTAGAGCATGCCTTTCATGTGCAAACTGAAGAGTCTAGGGCCCTTACTCTCAAAATGTCTGTTTTTTCAGGCTTTACATCATTTCCCTTTGCAGGTTATCCCAAGGCCATGTTTCAGACAACTAGGGATGGCCCCACACTCAGGAGCTCCCTGAAATTATCAAACTGGCCAGTCCTAAACCTGCTTAGCCTGCTTACCCTGCCTTGCCCTTTCCTTCCCATGAAAACCAAATAAAAAGGTGGGGGGGGGGCGGGAGGGGAGATCTTTCTCATTTCCCCTTGTCCTCTCTGCCTGTGACCCAACTCAGTGTTCCTTGGGGTATTGACTTGAGTGGCATGGTGTAACTCCCCACCCCCACCCCCGTCATAGGAATTGTAATAAACTATGTTTTCAATGGCAATTAGCTCCTGATCTGTCGGTTTATCTGAATAAAAATGAATCTACATTTTAAAACAGGTTAAAAGAGAGCAATCAAGTTGGAGGACTGATGCTACCTGACTTCAAGACTTACTATAAAGTAACAGTAATCAAGACGGCGTGGTCTTGGTGAAGGAAGAAATAAGTAGAAAAAGAAAGAAGCTATCCTATCATGAAAGACATTGAAGAACCTTAAATGCGTATTGCTAAGTGAAAAAAGCCAGTCTGCAAAGGCTACATACTGTGTAACTTCCACTACCTGACACTCTGGGTAAAACCAAATTATAGAGACAGTGAAAAGATCGGTGGTTGTCCGGGGTTCAGGGAAGGTAGAGAGGGATAAAACGGTGGAGACTTGGGGATTTTTAGGGGGCTGAAACTATTCTCTGTGGTATTACAATGGCGGATGTGAGACATTATGCATTTGTGAAAACCTATAGAACCTATATACAATACAAAGTGTGATCCTCAATTTAACCTATAGACTTCAGTTAATACTAACGTGTTGATAGTAGTTCAACAAATCCGACAGATGTGGGCTGCCTGGGTGGCTCGGTCAGTTAAGCATCTGATTCTTGATTTCAGCTTGGGTCATGATTTCACAGTTCCATGCTGTCAGTGAAGAGCCTGCCTGGGATTCCCTCTCTCTCTCTCAAAATAAATAAACAAACATTAAAAAAAACCTAAATTTGACAAATGTAGTCCAATATTTCAAGATGTTAGTCATAGGGAATGCTGGGTATATTGGTTGGGGAGGGTACTTACGGGAACTCTGTGTTTTTATGCATTATTTTCTGTAAAGCTAAAGATACTCTGAAAAGATAAAAACATCAAATTCTCACACATGATATCCGGAGAAATTAACCAGACACACATAATTCATTGTATAATGACCAAAAAAGGGTGAAAATTATGGTGATAGAAGCCAGGGTAAAGGTTAGGTCTGGGCGATAATGCCTGGGAAGAGTCACAATGGAGCCTTATGAAGTTCTCACGATAATTTATTTATCTGGTGTGTTTAATTAATTAATTAATTAATTAAAACATTTTTTTAATGTTTATTTATTTTTGAAAGAGAGACAGAGTGAGAGGCGGAGGGGCAGAGAGAGAAGGAGTCACAGAATCCAAAGCAGGCTCCAGGCTCCGAGCTGTCAGCACAGAGCCCGACGCGGGACTTGAACTCACGGAGTGTAAGATCATGACCTGAGCTGAAGTCGGACACTTAACCGACTGAGCCACCCAGGCGCCCCTGGTGTGTTTAATTTATAAAAACTCCTCAAACTATACAACTTCTGATCTGTGCACTTTATGCTTTAGAACATCTACTTTAGTTCACAAAAGCAAAATAGGAGTTCTTCTTTTGGGAATAATAGATGAGGAAATTTTGACTCAACCCACCCACCAGGAATAACCAGAAAAGCCACAAGAAAATATTGGAGAAAAATTGGTTTGAAGACATCAGGACCCTAAGGAGCAGAATCCAGGAAAAGCAAGAAACCTGGAGAGATTGTTCTAGTACGTGGGGAGCATCCACTCGCCAGAGAACCTGGCAGTTTTGGAAGAGACTACCAAAAAGTCAAGAGATTGAGACTCATGGAGTTGGATGACAAAAGACCACAATGGAGTGCTGAGCTGGTGAACTCCCCAAGCGTTGCAGTTGAGACCCACAAGAGGAACATAACAGGAACGAGGCAAAGAAGAAATAGACCACCAGCCTTCTCAGAGCCTGAGTCCAGTTTCAAAGAGCCTCAAATCCTGGCAGATCTGAATGAACCAAGACTTCACCTAATATCTGCCCTCCATTAGTTTCTACTCTGACCAGTAGATCATAGTGGCATTCTGAGTCTCTCAGGATGTGCCTAAGCATACGGACAGTATCTAAGAACCTCCACAAGGTCTGAATGTTTTCCTTTATCCAGTGCACAGGCACTTTGGTAAGTGGTGGAGATCTCTCTAGGAATTACTGGGTCAAGATTTTCAGGATACAATTGTGGCCATGTTGTGCGTCTTTCCTCAAAATTATCCATCTTCTTTTACAATCAAGGAGTTTCAGGTTTGGGAATTGGTGTCGTACTGAAATTTAGGTAAGAGGCTATGAATTACCATACTGGTAACTTGCACAGCCATCCATCAGACATAGACTACGATCAAACAGTTTATTGATTGGCTGCTCATCTATTTTGTTGTCAGAAATCCCATGGTCAACTGGCCGTTTCCACAGATCTTTGCAGTTCATAACACTAATCATCATCACATGCTTCAGTTTATATTGTTTATTGTCCACATCGTATCTCTGACAGTTTTGTGTGACCCCCAGGCTTCCATTCTCCAGAATACTATTACCCATCACCTCTAGTCTATAATAGCAATCACCACAGAACTCTTTAAGGATGTTGATATTCACTACTGCATTCTGTAAATGCAACCAGGTCCCCTGGGTGTTGGTGGTTAGTGTTGCATATGGCAGTTTTCTTTTTTTTTAATAATACATTTTTTTTCCAACGTTTATTTATTTTTGGGACAGAGAGAGACAGAGCATGAACGGGGGAGGGGCAGAGAGAGAGGGAGACACAGAATCAGAAACAGGCTCCAGGCTCTGAGCCATCAGCCCAGAGCATATGGCAGTTTTCTATAGTGTTTCTATCCCAACACATTCATTTCCCAGAGCTTTTGGATTCATTATGGTGTGTTACAAAAGCTGTGCCCTTTCCAATGTATTAACCATAGGTCAATATTTAGTTCAGGCTTCAATTAGTTATTCTAGCAGACAATGCCTTTTCTGGAGGCATGAGTCCACCTATTAAATTCTGAATCCCAGTTGAGTGCTCCTGTATCGACGAATGTAACAAGATTGAAATTGATGTGTCTTCCCCTTTGGTCTAAGATATTCATAGTTCTTTTTTTGCATAGGGACATGGCCTCCTGACCCCCACTGATACAAGTTGGCAGGACTGATAGGTTTTTGTTTTTTCTGTCTAAGCTACCTCAGAGCTGGCCTTCCACCCTCCTACCCAGATCGCGTTGTGATCTTGATCCTGTTGGGGGCCTGTTAGGTGAAGGGGCAACTAGCCCAGGTGCAACCACAGAGTCTTTTATGCAGAGGACGGTTGATCCCCTTAGATGTGTGGGGGTTGGGGTGGTATCTTCTTCAACAGACAAGGGTGGTTCAGGGGAACTGGAGAATCAAGACCTCGGCCTCACTTAGGTCATCTGAAATGTATTCATCCCATGTCTCATGTCTCATTTAGCCTAAGAGCTCTCGTCAGGTTTATGTTTAAAAGCTAAATACACATCCAGACTGCGGACTTCACCCTCCGTGATGGCTGTTGTAAGACTCCAGGTGATGTGGCCTCCTTCAAATTTGTTAAGAGGGCGTTCTGATTGTCCACGTCTTTTAAATTGTCTATTCATTACTCGTAATTTTGTCTGTGTTCACTCACTCTCTATCATTGTAAGAATACCAGGAGCTTAAAAATTCTGTATAGTCACTGTGACTGGCATGCCATCTGAGCCAAAGCACATGACTGCCTGATGCTGTGGTCTTCCTCCACAATTCAAACTATGCCACACTGATGCTTATCTGAGCATGAACTCATCCCTTTTCAGACTAGTAAGGAGGTTATCTATGTCTTCTTAGATAGATAAATAACTTCATCCTGGAAACCCATGTTTTTTAGTCATCTCTGTTCCTAGTCATTGCATCAGTCAAGGTCCCAACGGAAAATAAATGGCACATTAAAATTGAGGAAGTTCGAAGCATAGGAGAATTGCATAGACAACGGAGTTACTTGGGATTAGCGGCATCCTAGTTTTGATGTCCTTCATACTTTTATCCAATTACTGTAATTGATAAGTCAGCTTTCTGGGGAAGAAGGTAGGGTCAAAGATCTGGAGTGAATGGGTGTATTTTGAACATCAGCATGATATTAATTCTTGTTCTTGACAAGGGGAAGAATAACGACAGAAAATATAACGAAAGAGAATTTCAGATCATTATCTTCACCATAGATTTCGCTTTCCACGTAACGGTATTAAACGCCTCGGTGCATAGCCATTGGATCTGCAGTGCTCCCTGTGGGGAAAGTGTACTTAGCTGTCTCATTGACATCAAGCTTGACCATGAGACTTGCTTTAGCTAGGAAATGTAAAAGCTGGCGTGGACCACATTTTAGCAGAAGCTTTAAGAACCACGGCATAGATCTACCTGCCTCTTTCCCTTCCACAACGAGAATGGCTGGCCGCAGATAAGGGCAATTTCTTCAGCCTGGATTGCAGAAAAGAGGAAACAGAGCCTGATATTGAAGTGGAACCACCTGGTATCCAAACACACCTGGCTCAAGAAACAAACCTTTGAAGTTGTCAACCACTTAGAATTTAGAAATGTCTATTATTACAGCGCAACTTAGTAAAATTTGGCTAATATGATGCAAAAGAAATACTCAAGGCTTACAAAGACCAAACAAAGAAATATAGTGCTAGCTGTATTAAAATGTGATATTTAGGCTCTACGGCAAAAAACATTACCAATGATAAAGGAGTTTGGTTTATTTTATATATATATATATATATATATCCACATATTATATTATATATAATATATAATATTATATATATTATATATTTTATATATAATATATAATTTATAATATATATATTATATATATATATAAAATGGTTTAATTCATTATTAGGAAGCTACCATAATTTGAATATATATATACACATATTTATAATATTTATGTAACATGTATATAAATATTAATAGACTTAAGGGAAGAAACAGAAAATCCACAGTCATTGTGGGGAGTTTAATGCCCCTTTCTTGGTAAGTCATATAAAAAATAGAGTACAGATTAGTAAGGACACAGAAACACTGAACAATGTTCAAGCTTTTTATTTAGGAAAAAATAGCAAAATCCTTCAGCTAACAATTGCAGAATGTATATCTACACACTGGACAATAAAGAAAATTTCATCTCACATCAAAGGATTAAAATCACATAGAGCATGCTTTTATTTATTTATTTGTTATTATTTTTTAAAATATAATTTATTATCAAATTGGCTACCGTACAGTGTGTAAAGTGTGCTCTTGGTCTTGGGGTTAGATTCCCGTGGTTCATCCCTTACATGCAACACGTGCCCTCCTCAATGCCCATCACCCATTTTCCCCTGTCCCCCATCCACCCTCAGTTTGTTCTCTGTATTTAAGCGTCTCTTATGGTTTGCCTCCCTCCGTCTCTGTTTGTAACTATTTTTTTCCCCTTCCCTTTCCCCATGGTCTTCTGTTAAGTTTCTCAATATCCACATAGGAGTGAAAACATATGGTATCTGTCTTTCTCTGACTGACTTATGTCACCCAGCATAATGCCTTCTAGTTCCATCCACATTGCTGCAGGTGGCATGATTTCATTCTTTCTCATTGCCGAGTAATGTTCCATTGTATATATAAATCAGATAGATCCTCTTTCTCCATTCGTCAGTTGATGGACATTTGGGTTCCTTCCATAATTTGGCTTTTGCTGAAAGTGCTGCCCTTCAAATCAGCACCCCTCTACCCTTTGGATAAATTCCTAGTAGTGCTACTGCTGAGTCATAGGGTAGTTCTATTTTTAATCTTTTGAGGAACCTCCACACTCTTTTCCAGAGCGGCTGCACCAGTTTGCATTCCCACCAACAGTGCAAGAGGGTTCCCATTACATAGAGCATACTTTTAGCCTACAGTGCCCATATCAATAACGACGCCCAAAACATAAAGCCCACAAAGATCAGGGATGTTTCTTCACTTTGCTTCTGATCCATATCTGGTCCTAGAATCATGCATGGTACATAGCAATCAATAAATATTTCCTGAATAAACAAATAAATACAAAGTATAGCTAGAAAATCCCCCATATGTTGGGAATTTAGGAAGTATACATAACTGCTAGTTAAAGAAGAATTCTCTAGTGAGAAAATATTTTTAAAATATTGCATCTGAGAGCTTGTGAGATTCAGCTATCATAGCACTTAGAAGGGAATCGACAGCCATAAATACCTACAATAGGAAGGAAGAAGGACTGAAAGCTACTTGCACAGCCTTGAAATCATGTATTAGAGAAAAGATCTAAAAATAAACATTAGAGGAAAGAAAGGTTACAGTCAAAGTAGGAATTGAAATAGGTGAAACAGAAGAGAAACTTAATATGTAGACAATTAGCAAAGTCAAAAATTGTTCCTCTGAGCAAAACCGATGTGATAAATCTCCAGTAAGCCTGATCAGAAAAAGACAAATTCAATATACATTATTAAAATTGATAAAGGGGATATGACCACAGATGATGTGGGGAATAATATGTTAATAAAAGCACACTGGGGAGAGTGTGATATCTACAAAAGTTAGATGAAAATCAATGAAGTCTCAGTAAAATAAACCTTCACATGATCCATTCTGGAAGATACGAGTGTTTATTTAAACATTAAACAATTGAATCATTTATAAGCCATTCAATAAAGAAATATCCAGGCCCAGATGGCCTCCACAATTTCAATGACTCACATGAAGAGACAATACTCCCCAAGTCATTTTGTGAAGCTAGTGTCATCTTGATATCAAAACTCAATGATAGATTATATCATGCCAAATGGAACTCCTAAGAGAAGTGGAAATTCATACCTTGTGTATATAGATGCACACACACATACATGCATGCATTCACCAGCACGGGCACACACACATGCATGCACACACACACACAGGACCACATAATGAATATTAGCACATGTTTTAAAAGATAAAACAAAATGACCTACACTGAGTTTAGCTCCAAAATGCAAGGGGCTCTTTTTTGACATTAGGAAAATTGTAATAAAATTTCCCACTTTAACCAATTAAAGAAGGACAATAATATAATCATTCAAAAAAAAAAAAAAACTTGTATCAAATGAGAAAGAGAAAGCTATCTCTTAATCTGGTAAAGTTTATACACAAAAAAACTAGAGAAAATTTCAAATTTAATAGCGACACGTTGGAAGTTGTTCCTTTGAGATAAATACCAATAGCCCATCCATCTCACTTCTATTCAATGTTTCATAGGAGACTCCAGAGAGTAGAATAAAAGGATAAAAAAAAAAAAAAAAGATTGGGAAAGAAGAATCAAATTGTCTTTACTTGCAAATGATGCTATTATGTGTGTAGGAGTCCAAAAGAATTTACAAGAATTTATTTGAAGTAATCACAATATTTAGCAGTTCTGTGAAACTTTAAAACATTGCATTACAGATCTCGTGCATTTCCAAACATTGCAACAAGGGATTTGAAAAAAAAAAAAAAAAAGAAAGATGCTATGTACAAAATCCTCAAAATAGAAATAAGTTTAAAAAATTCATATGCCAGACTTCTGTACGGGGCAATTACAAAATCTCATCATGAGCGGTTGGAGAAGGAGCTACATAAAGGAAGGCAGGGCAGACCCGGTGCACGTGAGGACACAGCACCTGAGTCAAGCCTATTTCCTATCAGCGGGTGACAGGTGGGTCATGCCGTGATGCGTAGGGCAGATGGTTAATGTGTGTAGAGTAATTCCAACAGCATTTATACAGAATGCACTATATTTAGGCATTGTTATAACCTTACATTTATTAATGCAATATAATCCTCACAGTAGTTGATCATACAAATAATATCATGTCACAATTTAACGGATGAGGAAGGCGATGAACAGAAAGATGAAGTAATTTGCCTACAGTCACACAGCCGCGAGTGAAGGAGCTAGACTCAGTGAGGCTACGAATCCACGCCCTTGCCCAGTACACTGTGCCCCCTTCGCGCGTGCGAGAAGAAAACCAAAGAAAAAGGAAAGTATGAGCGAGTGAGACAGTGCAAGATTGCGAACACACACGAGAATAGTCAACCTCTAGGCGGAAAAGGCCAGCAGAACAGGACATGAGTAATAGCAACAGTATAGACTAAATATCTTCTGCCTTTTACTGGCGAAAGTAGCAGCTGCTACTTTTCACTTCCAGCAGGGACGCTGAGCCTTGACTCTCGCGTGTTGCTGGGGGTGGGGCCAGGTGACACTTCTCTGGAGTCAGTCTGGCATCAGCTCCCTCAGACCTCGATGACCCTGTTCGGGCACTCAGCAGCCCGGCTGCAGGAACCCTGGCCACTCTGGGGGTGCGGGGCGTGCAGAACACCGGCTGTCGTCTGCTGGCTGCCATGGGTCAGGAGATTACGAACAACTTCGCCCTTGTCGTCTCACGTAATCCTCGTGACCGTCCTCGGCGCTAATTCGGTGCTAATTCGGTTCCTTACTCACTTGCACGTCTTCTTAAATGGGTTTCATAGAGTGCTAGGTTTTCTTTTTTTTGAATTGTTTGTTCACTCATATATTTTATTTTTTGAATTGTTTGGCTTTATGTTTATGACCTTTAAATTTTTTCTATATTTATATTGCTATGAATGAGTGATTGCTTTTATAAGTGCTTAAATAGTTTTGCTCATTTGGCCCTTTATTTTATGTCAAAACATCTTTTCAAGTTTATTATTTTTTTTGAGAGAGACCAAGACAGGGTGAGTGAGAGACAGAGAGATGGAGAGACAGGGAGAGAGAGAGAGAGAGAGAGAGAGAGAGAGAGAGAGAGAGAGAATCCCAAGCAGCTAGCACAGAGCCCGATGCCGGGCTTGAACTCACGAAACCCCAAGATGGTGACCTCAGCCGAAACCAAGAGTTGGATGCTTAACTGGCTGAGCCACCCAGGTGCCCCTGTCCTTTATTTTAATTAACAGCTAAGCGATATTGTATAAATCATTTATACGTTAAAATAATTTCCTGTTTACTATTTCCGTTTTCATGTTTAGAGAGCTCGTCAAGATTGACTGTATTTACTTAAGTTTTCTTTTAAATTCACCATATTGTAAAATGTTGTGATAGCTGATCAATTTTTGGAATAAAAAAGTGTGAAATAAAATCTTATTGGCATTCTTTTAATATTAAATGATGTGCATAGCTCCATTTCTTTTAAAGATAACCCTTCCTCAATTATTTGGCTGCATAATAATGTGACTTTTGGATTTTCCGTTCTGTGCTTTGATCCGTGGGTCCAGTTTGCTTTACTGTCACACTAAATTAATGATTGTCATTTTATGGTGCATTTTGCTTTCAGCAGGGCAGTTTGTACCATCATCTGCCATTAGCCTTTCATTAGAGATGCAGGGGTGTTTATCACACTATCGAAAAAGAGATATTGGCATCGATTTGAAGTTAAAGATGCAAAAAGGATGACTTGGTATCTCTACAGAATTGAGACACCTTATCCTGGCACAAAGTGTACATATTTACACAGGTTTTATTCTGTATCCCTCAGAAAAGAGTCTTTCTTTATATTCTAATAAAATAAAAATTTTATTTTACTAGAGCTCGACTAGAAATTGCTAAATATATTGCGAGACGTTTTGCGAGATCAATAATTTATCGTTCCCATTTTTTGCCAACACCTGTTGACCTTCTCACACAGCTGTTTTGAGCTCCCAGAGGGACACAGGTATCCCAGACCTGACCCTTTCCTCTTGGTCTCCAGGATGCATGGTGTTTAAGGATTTGCTCTTAACCCTTCAGAGCCCTGTGGACGCACCCAGTGCAGCCATCGACTCTCCCCCGCCCCCCAACCCCGGCGTATCCCCTCTGCAGAGTTCACTCCTCCTATAAATTCATCCTGAGCGGCTGCTCCCCCGGTAGCTGCCAGCGACGTCTCTCTGTCTCTTGCCCAGCACAGACACAACGTCTGCCCTGTTGTGCTATCACACCCCTTGGGAAAGATTCCTGCATCAAAGTCCTTTCCACCTTGCTAATAAAGATTCATCAGGGGGAATGAGCAACTTTCTTGACGGAGACACCGGAGGGAAAAAGCAAACAGCAAAATCATGTTCCGAAAGGTTTTCCTTTTGGCAAGGTCAAGATTAAGTGGAATAGTTCAAGGAAATAGTGCGGAAAGTCATCTCAGGAAGTGCAGACGTTTTTGGGGGGGGGGGGAAAGATAGAGGAAGTCATGTCATGGAGCGCTGAGCGAGTTTGAATTAATAAACAGAAGTTGAGCAGGTGCACAAGGCATAGGGATAATGTGCTAGGAGATGGGCATTTCTGGAACACTGTTTTTGCCGTGAGCTGGTCTCTCTCGTCCTGTTAGACAGATGTTGCCTGTATGTCTGGTCACTGGGCTCCACCCTTCACTCAGACCGGTGCACTTGGGCCATGGCCACATTTTAATCGTCAGGAGAGCAAGAGGAGGGACTCACGGCACGGGAGTGTGCAGGACGCTTTTCTGAGCAATTGTCTTCTCAAAGGAAAGATGTCCTATGGAGACGTGCAGAACTGACCTGGGCCACGCAGAATCCCATCTTTAATTTCACAATGGCTGGTTTTCTGAAAATGTGTGTGCACTTGTGATATCTCATTAAAATCATCAAGGGAGATGAGAAAAGGATCGGGAGTTTAGTGTTGAATTTTTTCTCTGAGTGTAAATACCCAGTCAATCTGATCAATTCTCGATCCTTGTGAATGTTAATATTGTTATAGATCAATGAGTAGGAAAAGTAAAATTGCATTTAAAAATAATCTTTCGGGGCGCCTGGGTGGCGCAGTCGGTTAAGCGTCCGACTTCAGCCAGGTCACAATCTCGCGGTCCGTGAGTTCGAGCCCCGCGTCGGGCTCTGGGCTGATGGCTCAGAGCCTGGAGCCTGTTTCCCATTCTGTGTCTCCCTCTCTCTCTGCCCCTCCCCCGTTCATGCTCTGTCTCTCTCTGTCCCAAAAATAAATAAACGTTGAAAAACAAAAATAAAAAAATAAAAATAATCTTTCACTGACTTATATGGAACAGAACTCCATGAGGTGGGAGAATCTTGTTGGCGGGGCTCACGCTAACTCACCCTCCTCCGTGTGGATGCCTCTGTGGTGGGGGTTTAACCGCTGTCTCGCCTCCAGCTGTAATTCACTCTCCTCTAATCTTTCTTTCTAATCTGTAAATACTTTAGGTTGACATGCTTAAAGTTATATTTTCTTGAGTTGTGAATTGAATTGTGAATTGAATTGTCATTGGCCTGCTTAGTGCTATTCAGGATCTTAAAAATCAGTCTTGGGGCGCCTGGGTGGCTCAATCAGTTAAGCATTGGACTTTGGCTCAGGTCATGATCTCACAGTTTGTGAGCTCGAGTCCCGCTAGGGTGAGGCCGCTTCTCTCTCCCTCCCTCTCTGCCCCTCGTGGGGTTGTCTCTCTCTCCTCTTCTCTCTGCTCCCTCGCTCACTTGCGCCTTCTCTCTCTCAAAAATTTAAAAAACAGAAAAGTTAAAAAAGAAAATCAGTCTTAATACGCGAGGCCAGCCGAGAGGCCACAAATCCAATCGTATTGCTATCTATTGTTTTACTGCCAAGGTCACAGAAATTCCCTGATCCCTAATTCTGCCTTGGTTTAGCCTTCCCCATGATGTATTCATGGATGACAATCCTGAATAGGAAAAAACACCCCATGAATTTATTATTACTGGCTGAATTTATGCGCTCAGCTCGAATAACAGCTTAATCTGAAGGCCTAAGGAGCTTTGTTTCTCACTAAGGCCAACCCCAGATCTGAAGATCTAACCACTTTCCTGCAAGTTACACAGGACTACAGAGAGGAGCTGCAATTAACCAGGAGCGTCTGTGTGTGTGTGCGCGTATACATCCGTGCGTGCATATGTGCATGTGTATGAGTGTGTGCACGTGTGTGCATGCATCTATCTGTGTGTGCATGGGTGTGTGAGAGTGGACACACGTGCGCATGTGTTTATACACCACGTGTGCACGTGTATATATGTATGCACGTGAGTGTGCACACAGGCATCTGTGTGTGTGTGTGCACATGTGTGTGTGTGTGTGAGTGCACATGTGAGTATATGTGTGAAAGAGGAGGAAGGAGAGCAGGATGTTCTCATGAGGTCAGGCCCAAGGTCAAATGAATTCTCTGGTCACATAAAAAAAAAAGTAAGGACGAAAAATTATATAGGATTATATAGGGATAATGTGCTAGCAAATTATCCCAGGAAAAGAGTCATTCTAACACACGTGACCTTTCTACCCACTTATCAGGGTTCTGCTATCTGACTCCAAGTTTCAGTGTCCACGAGTCTTGGACAAGACCAGAGGAAAGCGGGGGAGGTTTTCTTATGCCACGCCCCCACCCCCCACCTATACTCAAATCCCCTTCCGTTTTAGGAAGGGGATTCGCCACACAGTGTGGTGTGCAGGCCATTTATCCCATCGGTGAGAGTTCGTCTTACGCCACATGGTGTCGTCTGCTGTTGCCGAAGACGAATACTTAACGCATTTTACCGTCTACTAATTAATTAAAAAGGTCCTTCTTCGCCAGGGGTCACGTGAGAGCACTGAAGGCGAGCCATTAAAGGAGGCAGATGATGGGGGCTCAGCATTGGCCCTACTCACCAGGGGGCAAGACGTTTTAATTCTCCGACAGCTGGTTTCTTACCTACAGTGTATAGATCCTACCGCGTGACCTCTGGGCTGCCCCAAGTGCACACCGAGTAACAACCTTGAAACAGCAGCGCACCCTGCAGGTTTGAATAATTAATGCACGAGGCTGACTCCTGGGGGTTACCAGTTTATTTCCTTTTCGCGAGTCACTTGATAGGCTGGGCCTTGGCTGCACAACAGACCCAAGGGAGAGAGAACCTGATGGCCAAAGAAATGAACTTCGCTTTAGTCTCTGTGCTTTTCAGGCCCCACCCTCAAGAAATGGAAGAAGTGAAGTTGACCTAACACCCTTGCAGGCAAGCTCACCACCCCGCAACAAACCGGGAACTGCAAATGAGACATACGGGTCCCCTCCCTCCTGCTTCAAGCCCAGGCAGGGATATGTCACGCATGAGCATCTGGTGGAAGGAAAAGGAAAAATGTGGAAACAGATAACTCAGTTAGAAGACCTTAATTGACAGGTGCATCTCAACACCTAAAGCCAGAAGGCAGCTTTCTGCCCAGAGCCGAGAGCCCTGTTTGCTCTCACTCCTGCAGGAAGGAGAGAAAACCAAAATGTCCCAGGCAAGTTCTGGTCTCCAGTGCACGTGCAGACTCCTGAGCTGCAGGGAGAACAGGAACCGTTTGCTCGTTACACAGGGATTTCTATTTGCCGAAGAGTTAGTGAAAAAGGTCGAAGCTTAGCCTCCTTTGGTTGGCCACGCTGTGACATTTTAGGTGTCCTCTTTAACCCACGCTTCCGACGGTATCTTCAAGAGATACTAACCAAGTTTACGCTTGTGTCAGTGCATAGAAAATTAGAAAAAAGTCAGCTCCCATAATACATCAGAAACACAGAAACAGATCACTTCTTGCAGAATTTTCTTGCTTGAACTTTAGTTGGATGCATCTTAGGCGCTGAACATGGTCCCGCCCATTGTGCAAACATTACCTCATTGAAACATTGTGGTCTGCCGATATTGAAAAACCGAAATTCAGGAAATACCCAGAAAGGGAGAAATATGGAAACAGGAACTTCCGCGTCCCTGAAACAGAGAACCAGGGCGACGCAGTATTTTTCAGGTCGGCTTCTCATCTGGCTGAGACTGAATGACAGTATTTGCCATAGCCTAGAGTTCTGGACACACCCAAGTTTTCCTATAATTGCCATCTATTATTTGCCCCTCAGCTGAAAAAACTTCAGTGAGCAATATTTAATGTGATCACAGCAAGAAGACGTGTTTTTCTGAATTTTATACTTGGAAACGAAGGAATGATCTCTGCTCTTGAAAACTGTGCTCACTTGCTCAATCATTTCTGCTCTGGGAATTTTTCCTGGTATGCCTTGTGCTTTAATGGCTTGGAAAGAGCAGGAGCTCGGTTAACATCGTGGCAGGGAAACGGTTTTTCCCGCAGCTCTACGAAGAGCTGACTTGAACTCCTTATTTCTCAAGCTGTAAATCAGCGGATTGAACAAGGGAGTCAGGATGGTGTAGGAGACTGATATGAGAGCATCTCGGCTTGAGGAGTAGTTGGACTTGAGCCGTAAGTAGATAAAGGAGGCACAGCCATAATGGATGGTGACAACAATGAGGTGGGACGCACAGGTGGAGAAGGCTTTGTACCTGCCCAATGTGGAAGGAAACTGGAGTATGGCAGAGATGATGTGAATATAGGACACCAAAATCAGTGACAGGGGGATAACCAGGACCAGTGCACAGAGCATGACGATGACCATCTGACTCAGGTAGGTATGATGAGATGCCACCGTGAGGACAGGGGCGATGTCACAGAAGAAATGATGGAGCTGGTTGGAGGCACGGAAGGGCAGGTGGAATACCACGGAGGTGATAATCTGTGCAATAGTAAAGCCACAGGCACAGGCAGCAGCCACGAGTCCCACACACACCCCATGTCCCATGAGAACCGTGTAGCGCAGAGGGTTACAGATGGCCACGTAGCGGTCATACCCCATGGCCGCCAGCAGGAAGGAGTGAGAGCAGCCGAGGAAGAGGAAGGCGAACATCTGGATGGCACAGCCCAGGAAGGAGATGGTCTTCTTCTGGGCCAGGAGGTCAACCAGCATCTTGGGTATAATGACGAAGGTGTAGCAGGTCTCAGAGCAGGAGAGGACAGCGAGGAAGAAGTACATGGGGGTGTGAAGGGCTCTGTCTAGCACGATGGTGGAAACGATGATGGCATTGGTGCCCAGAGTGAACAGGTAGAGGGGCAGGAAGGCAACAAAGAGCAGCCGCTGCAGCCCGGCCAGAGAGGAGAAGCCGAGGAAGACGAACTCTGTCACCAGGGTCCCGTTGCCCCACTCCATGGAAGGCACATCATTCAGAGACAATCCAAGAGAGGTGGAGATAGTGTCAAGAGAGACCTCTGAAAACAAGTAGAATCACAAGAAATTGGCCATGATAGAGCAGGTGTTAAGATCCGTGCTCTAAATTCATGATTCCCCCCCCTCCATGCGGTTTAATTTTAAGACAAAAAGGTGCCTAAAATCAGCCATGTGGACAACCAGGTGAGTGTCCAGAGTCATCCTAACAGCATAGGCAAACCATTCTTGACATTTCTCAGACCCAGCTCTCCCTCCGTCTTCTCTTGCAGGTTGTGGCTGTTATGCACATTCGTAACTCCGCGCTCTGTTTATCCCACAGACCTTGCCATCGGCTTCTTGTCCCCACCCTGTCCCATACCATCAGTTGCAGCGTGAATCATCTGAACACACTACACGGAGAGGCGAATTTGTCTATGACTCTCAGCACCTTCCCCTCAGCCTTCTCTTTACACTCCGACATTTAGCTCCCACCTCCCCACGACCTGCACCTGCATTCTCCCCGCCCCCGTTGGCCACACTCTCTGGTGTGGTCATTGCCTCCACCTTCTTGTACTCTGATTACTCGGACTCTTGCTTCCAAGCCTTCATTCTGTTCTCCAATCTGGAACAAGTTTTCCAGGATGGAATATACCTCTGCATCCTCCAATGCCCACCTCAGAGTCCTTCCTCCTGCAGAAAGAATTGCCATTTTCCTCGGGACTCTTGTCCATTTCCATCACTTCTCTTAATGCCTACAGATACCCCATTGAACCCATCCTTCCCATCCCACCCCACATCTCTCCAGTCCGTCTTGCCCCTGATACCCAGTACAACTTCTGAAATATAAATGGTATCATGTTGCTCCCCTCCTCAAAATTTTACTCATGGCTTTATACTCCAACCCCTTGTTTTGGAAACCAAAATATTTTTGTGATCATCTATGGTTCTGTATGTGATGCCTCACTATCGTACAGACGTGTTGCATCTTCTCTGCCTCTATTCCTTGCTGATATTAACTTATTATCCATTTTTTTAAATTTAGAAATGCTTTACCATTACTCTGAAGCCCCAGCCAAATCACGAACTTTCTTGATCTCTCCCCACAAAGGAGATGTTTCTGTCTCAGAATTCATATAAGACATTAATTGCCAATCTGATTTGTTGTTTACTTACTTTTGAAATATTGTATTGCATTTTTCTCATCTCTCTTTTCCATTGGATTTTGTACCCTTGAGGGGATGATGTAAATTGTATGTATTTTCACCTGAATTCTCCTCAGTATCTAGAACTGTATTAGGTACCTAATGGCTTCTCAATAATTCCTAGTCCTACAAATTAAAAACTTCACTTGACATGTTGTTTCTTACCTCATGATGTCAGAAAGCCTTCCTTCCTAGAACTTGCAGAGTAAGAATCCTCACCATTCGTTCACCCTGGGCATGAGGATTGTACAAGACCAATAATGCCTAAGGATTTCTGTGCCACAGGAGCTAAATTTTATCTTTCTAGCCAAAAAGAGAAATCTCAGTTTACAATAGGAATATACTACTGAAGAGAGCATCATTAGAATTCTATGTATTCCCAATCCCTTGGACATTTGTTACTCTCTAGAGCATACTGGAATGTAAATAAATGGGAGGGGAATTATAAGGTAGACGTGTGTTTATCCCACTTAAAGAAGCATATCATTCAAAATTATTATCTTAGCTAATACTAATGATAAAGATTAATGGCAGTGTACCCTACCTTACCCAAGAACTCCCAAATCAAGAATTTCAGGTGCTATACAACAAGTGTTAAGCAATGTGATTAGGACCAGATGCTGTGTGTTAGGGACACACATATGAATGAGATCCAGTCCAAGACCTCATGGTTCAGGGTGAGACGTTTGCAGAAGAGATTATTATAAAATGATGTAGTGATTGAAATGACAGATATGACCCTGTGACTGAAAGCACCGAGGGGACAAATCTTTTGTACATCCTTGGAAAAGAATATTTTTTTGTGCTTATTTCTGGGTTTCTTTATATCTGTAACAGAAATGTTGAACTACAGCATTCTTGGAGAAGTATCATGAGTTTCTATCATTTTCGTCCAGATGTACAAATAGTTCGAGGAAGCACAGTTTTCCGACCTGCCCCTGAAGTTTCCTGTTTCCATAGTAACCCTTCCCCCCCTCCCCCACATCAGACCTTCTCTTCCTCTACGGTATTCCCCTGGCTCTTTGTTCGATGCCTGACACAAGGGTTCTTATTGATTAGAAGGTTTATTTATTACTAATATACTCTTATCTAACTGCAGGATCCCCGATTCTCAGGGCTACTAATGAATTTCCATGGGTATGATCTCTTATAAGCACATGTAAAGTTGAGTAATGTCGGAATAAAGTGTGTTTGGAACTTAAACAGCTGTGGACTTTAATCCTGACTCTGGCATATTCTAGTGGCAAGATCGTAAATTCTCTGAGTCTCATTTTCTCACATGTATGGTGAGAAAAGCAGTTCCTGCCTCCCAGGCTGCAGTGAACATTCATTGAAATTATGTGTATGAAAGGGTCTAATTTAGTAGATAGGAATGCTCAACAAATACTTCCCTTTCATTACTTTATGGTTGTTTGATGGGGGTTGGGACCAGAAATATTTTCATCAGTGAGACCATGAGCATTTAACTCATGGCAAGTTGGCGATATTGCCTTTTCTATACTTTCCAAGGGAGGGACGATTAAAGAGGGATTATCATTCCCCTGAGGTTCCCCAAGCCTGACTGAAGGTAATCTGGTTTTCTACGCAGTCCTGCCCTGTGCTGGAGGAAGCCAGGGCTAGACCTTGAAGGACGATGCCGGCCCTTCGGTGTCTGGGTGCTCTGTAGCCAGAGTCATTCATGCGGGTTATTTACGCCTAGTAGAAAGCAAAGGAGGTTTCCTAAATTTTCTATTTTGTTGGGGGGCAGTATGAGACCAGATTAGAAGATAAATTGTAGTTAATCTTTGTCACATATGAATATAAACTCAGGAATTTCTCCTTATGGATGTTTTATAATTATCAATAATGCACATCTTATACGCATTTTTAAATAACTGTGTATCTAGGTATTAAACTCAACTATTTATTGAGCTCCTAAAGACTGGAATACATTGTTCCATAATTCTCATGTTTTATGATGTCATGATTTCTATTATGTCCTAAGCACTGCAGATGTAAACATGAATGTGGGGCACACCTGGGTGGCTCAGTCAGTTAAGCGTCCGACTTCGGCTCAGGTCATGATCTCACGGTTCGCGAGTTTGAGCCCAGTGCCGGGCTCTGTGCTGACAGCTCAGAGCCTGGAGCCTGTTTCTGACTCTGTATCACCATCTCTCTCTGCCCCTCTCCTGCTCACTCTCTCTCAAAAATAAATAAACATTAAAAAAATTTTTTTTAACGTAAACATGAATGAAGTCATTGTTCCTTTCTCTGGGAAGAGAGAATCACACAGCAGGCATATTACAAGACAGATTATCATAAACATTATGAAAGACGTACAAGCAAAATGTCCTGAAAATAATGAGGAAAAAACAAACAATTTCTGGAAGGCTTTGAAGAACACACTGTATTTGAATATCACCTGTAAGCATCTTGATAAAAATATGGGCATTACTGGAATTACTCATGTAAACACTGTGATTGAGCTGAATGTTTCCCTTAATGTTGACTGGCCCTTTAGAATTTTTGAACAAACGTGTGCCGTTCTGTTGTATAAACAGACGCAGACTTCCTGTTTCCAAAGGAAATGCATATGTGTGTACAGGTCTGTGAAGCGAGAGACACTGCCTTTCTTCTGTTTCTGTACCATAAATTTCACCATGGGGTCACAAATGAACCCCACCCAAAATCTACTTCAGTTAGTTCCTTGGCGGACCTTCATCCCAATCATTAGTCAACAGTTTTCCTTCTCACATTTCCAGGCAGAAAAAAATAGAACATAATTTGGGTAATAGTTTATCAACTAAAATTCAGAGCCATCTTTTAGCGATATAATACGAACTAACATTTACATGTTCTCCATCTTCTAGAGTGCAAATATTGTTTTATATATAATATAAATATACGCAGTCTTATTTGGTATTCATAAGGAACCCATGAGTAGATATTATTTTTAACATCTCCATTATAAATGATAAGCAAAGAGTTTGAGGAAACCTCTCAAGTTCACACAGCCAGTAGAACTAACACTGGGCTATAGATCTGCTGATTGGCGTAGGGGTATTGCACATGTGTGCGTGTGTGTGTGTGTGTGTGTGTGTGTGCACCCGCACATGGGCTGGTGAGAACAGCAGAGCAGTATTCTGTCACCCTCCTTCCATATGAAGGTACTTAAAGACAGGATTTCTGTTACCCTTTTGCTGTGGGCTCTAGTCCTGACCCCATCACATATTAGCTTTGAGACTTTGACGTGTCTGAATCAATTGACTCATCTTTGTATGGGGTTCACTCTGACAATCAGCCAACTTACCTTTCAAGGTTTCTCCAAACTGAGCGAGAAAATACTGTTGCAGTGGCTAAGTATTATGCAGATATTTATTCTGTAATTATCATTTAGAATCAAAATGGGGCAGATGGTTTTGAGACCATGACTTTGATAACTGCCTGGCCCACTCCGCCGGCATCACAAAAGATTTAATAGGGTAAAGATGGTTTCCCTTCACGGGAGAGGGAAAGATATGCTGCATTAACCCTGTCTCTTACCCAGGAGCATCTGCAGAAAGTCAGAGTCATAAATGTCATAGTCCCTGGGGATCTTGCAGCTCCCTACCAGCCATCTCATCTGAGAGATGAAGGAATCGAGCTTCAGAGAATGCTGCGAAGTCCCCAAGACCAGAAGGCACCTGAGTGGCTGTGTTAGCAGCAGAAGAGAGGTCTTTCGCCTTTCAGAATGTGATTCTCACAGTGTTACGAAGCCTCCTCAACATGCTTATTATGTAGGTACTAACTTGCTCTTTGTGTATCTGTGTGTATAGGAGTTAGTTCCGTGTTCTGTTCCTGACCCACCTGGTCTCCAGGAGCTTGTGCTGTAGTCCGTGTTTCTGACTGGCTCTGACTTTGTATTCCTGGGGGTTTCTGTGTCTTCATCTCTGTCAACTATCATTGTTTGCAGGGCACTTACTAAGTTCTAGAACCTGTACCTAGACCCCACTTTATACAACCATTTCTGAAAAAGGTTGTTACTGGAGATTTTGTATACATAAACACACACACACACACACACACACACACACACACATGCGCGCGCACATGTGTGCGTGCACCATGGGTTGTTATTCAGCTTAAAAAATGGAAATCCTGCCATTTGCAACAACATGGGCTTGGAGGACATTATGCGACATGCAGTAAGCCAGTCACAACAGAGAAAAGCCTACTTTCAGGAGGGAGCCGAAGACTCAAACTCCTAGAAACAGAGCAGAATGGAGATTCCCAGGGCCTGGGGGAGGAGAAGTGGGGAGTGGTTGTTCAATAGGTATGGATTTCAGCCATACAAGAGGCGTATGTTCTAGAGATCTCCTGTACAGCGTCGTGCGTGTACTTAACACTACGGTATTCCGTGCTTAACATTTATGAAGAGGGTAGATCTCCTGTTAAGTGTTCCTGCTGTAAAGAACAGAGATTGTGTGATTAAAATATTGTTGAGTGCCCTACTGAATTAAATCAGCACCGAGGCAGGGTCTGTGTAAATCTAAGAAACACCAGTGAGTCAGTCGATTTAGAATATCTATAAAATGTACATGCATAGCTTTACAGAAATTCATTTTAAGGCCTGAATCATCCTGGTTAACATTATTTGGAGTTCACATCCTTCCTTGCGACAGTGTCTGTTTCCATTGGCACTGCACCAGCGTGGGCCCATCGCCCTTCTCTGTGTCTTACCTGAGATGTAAAACCGTGGGTCCCACTTACTCTCACTTCCTGTCCATTGTCCGTGATGGGTGTTCTGTGATGGGTGTTCTGTCCAAGAGGATGTCTGTTATTCGTTGATGGGCTCCCGTCTGCCTTCCCTCTTCCTCAGAGGAAGAGAGGCACAGAGCCTGCCAGCGACAGAACCCAAGCAAAGTGGAGAAAGAGGAAAGGTCAAAATGGGGCCGAGGCTACTGATCTCTACTCAGGGGCAGGGATGGGAAGATGGTCTGGGGACTTAGACCCCGACCAAATGTAACCAGTTTCCTCCCACCATTTGTGCCACTTGACCAAAGTCCACAGCCCACATCGAACGGTGGCCACTGAAGAGTTGGCGCTTTCATTGTATTTATTGGCAGTGGGTTGCTCTTCACTGGGTCTCCTGATGCCAGAGTCGTTGTCATGGCGACGTCGCACTGGGTTCAATTAACGGATGAGTTGATTGTGGAAAATAGAGGCAAGTCACTAAATGCCAAATTGCTCAAAATTGGGGCCAGGCATTAGGGCTTGGGGAACAGGAGGCTCCCGGTCACTCACAGATGCAGCACGCAGCAATTTTAGAAAATTTGGCTAATTTTAAGTTGGTTTCTCCATTTTACACATTACTGAAAGGGCAAAGGGGAAATTTATGCAGAGAATCCATGATGATAGGTAAATTATAAAACATGTTTGTTTTGCCTAAAATGTGCTTTTGTACTTAAAATTAGGGAAGTCTTTTCCTGTCAGGCTGAGAGGGTGGATTGAGCAATGTTGCTTTTTATAGAGAAGGCCCTGGTGGGAGTGAGCTGAGAGCTGATGCGTTTCAGCCCTCCAACCACGTTCCTATTTCCTGCCTCTCTCCTCCATAACCCAGAAACTGATATAGCGCACTGTTGTATGTAGGGGATATTGAAGCAATATGTGCTGAGTGTTGGGTGAATCGATGGTCACAGAAAGTGCCACCCCAATGACACAACGACTTCTCCGTTTACACAAAAATACCTAGAAGTATTTTCTGATCTCCCAAATCTCTGGTTTCCCCCAGACTTGCGGCCATGCTGGGAATGAGGGTGAGTTCAGCCTCACTTTCCAACCACATGTGGATGGATGTTGGAAGCCCCAAACAATGACATGGCACAGAGCAGGACCCATCGAGTATCTGGTAGATGAGGAAATAAGGATACAGAGGACAACAGGGCGGGCAAGAAATAGCTGGGAACAAGAAATAATGCCCAGGAAGAAGTAGGAAGTAAGAAAAGTGGAATTCAGTATCTCTGAATTTGAATGCCGAACTTTTTTGGTTATCGATGCCTACTGTTCACGTCCATGACTTTGAAGAAACTACTTTATCAACGTATTATTGACATGTGAAAAGCTGTATATATTTAATGTGGACACCTCAATGAGTTTGGGGGTAAGTACCCATCCGTGAAACCATCACCACCACCAAGGCGGTAGACCTTCAGCTCCCGAATTTCCTCTCGTCACTATTATTATCATCGTCGTCGTCGTCGTCATCATCATTTTGTGGTAAAAACAGCTAACATAAGGTCTAGCCTCTTAGCCAGCTTTAAGTATCAATATAGTATTGTGAGTTGCAGCACTGTGTGGCATGGTAGGCGTCCAGAACTCATCTTGCATAACTGAACTTTTGTACCCTTTGGGCAACATCTCCACTTTTCCGCCTCCCCCTAGCCCCTGGCTACCATCCGTTTGCTCTCTACTCTCTTCTATGAGTTTGACTACTTTAGACTCCCTTATAAGGAAATTACGGTATTTGTCCTTCCGTGACTGGTTGATTTCACTTACCGTAATGTCCTTTAGGCCCATCTGGGTTGTTGCAAATGACAGGATTTCCTTCCTTTTTAAGGCTGAATAATATTCCATTGTACATATATGCGATATTTGCTTTATCCATTCATCCTTCCATGTGGACCTTTAGTTTTCATATCTTGATTCTTATGAATAGTGCTGCAATGAATATGGGAGTGCAGTATCTCTTTGATATCCCGAGTTTGATTCCTCTGGATAAATACTCAGCAGCGGGATTGCTGGACCATATGGTTGCTCTGTTTTTAATTTTTTGAGGAACCTCTATTCTGCTTTTTGCAATGGCTATACCAAGTACCATCCTGCCAACAGTGTTCCAGAGTTCCTTTTTCTCCACATCCTTGCCAGTACTTATCTTTTGTCTTTTTGGTAAAATTCATTCTTTTAGACATTTAGTTTAGGTGTGAGGTGATATCTCATCATGCTTTTAATTTGCTTTCCCTGATGATTAGTAATGTTGAGCAATTTTTCATACACCTATTGACTTTTTTGTGTATCTTCACAATGGGAAAAGGATAGTCTCTTCAAAAAATGGTGTTAAGAGGGGCCCCTGGGTGGCTCCGTCAGTTAAGCATCTAACTCTTGACTTTGGCTCAGGTCATGATTTCACGGTTCATGGGTTTGAGCCCCATGTTGGGCTCCACACTGATGGCGCTGAGCCTGCTTGGGATTCTTTCTCTCCTTTCTCTGCCCCCCTCCTTCAAATAAATAAATAAACTTAAAAAAATGGTGTTGAGGGGCGCCTGGGTGGCTCAGTCGGTTGAGCGTCCGACTTCAGCCAGGTCACGATCTCGCGGTCCAGGAGTTCGAGCCCCGCGTCGGGCTCTGGGCTGATGGCTCAGAGCCTGGAGCCTGCTTCCCATTCTGTGTCTCCCTCTCTCTCTTCCCCTCCCCTGTTCATGCTCTGTCCCTCTCTGTCTCAAAAATAAATAAACGTTAAAAAAAAATGGTGTTGAGAAAAACTGGCTATCTATATATGAAAGAATGAAATTGAACCCATATATAACACCACACACATTGACCAACTCAAAATGGATTCAAAACGTAAACATAAAACCTGAAACTCTAAACTTCTCAAAGAAAACAGGGAGAATATTATCTTGGTATTGATCTTGGCAATAATTTTTTGGGTATGACACCAAAAGCACAAGCAGCAAAAACAAAAATCAGATATATCAAACTAAAAAGCTTCTGCACAGCAAAGAAACAATCCACAGCACCAAAGGGCGATTTACAGACTAGGAGAAAATTTTTGCAATGTATCTGATAAGCGATTAATCAAAATGCATAAAGAACTCATACAACTCAAAAGCAAAACACCAAAAGCCAAATAACTTCATTAAAAAATGGGTCAAGGACCTGAATAGACATTTCTCCAGACAAGATATTTTAATGGCCACTGTTACTGCCTTTAGTTTTTCAAATTTTGGCCTCACTTTCACTCATTTGCTTCATTTTAAAGTTCCTGTGGGGAACTATGAGCTGGAGGTGTCGGGAGACTTGAGTTTAGGCTAAAAATGAAGCCACATCTTGACAGTTTGATGACGACCTTCTGGAACTCGGAGCCAGCCTGTGCCCGAAAGCATTGCGACAGTGGACTTTTCAACTTACCTGAGCCAATAGGTTTATTTTTCATTAATATTAGTTTGGGTTGGATTACTTTTTATTTATAACCCAAAGATCTTAAATTATAAGACCTTGTCACATTCCCGGATGGAGTTGAGATGACTTAAGTATGTGCTATTCAGGCAGGCATGGCTATATTAACATATAAGAAATTAGGGAAAAAATAAAATAGTAACACATTAATAAAGTGAATTGGCGAGAGGGAGTCATTAAGGACTCATTTGAAAGGAGGGCACAGAAATGTATACACTGAGGCCACATATATGTATTAAGTTTGGTTTCAGAATTAAGCACCAAAGTTCACACTGGGTCATTCAAGAGATGATGAAAATAATTAAGCATCATGTTATTCACAGACATGAAACACATGAGCCCTGTGGTTTCCAACATGGAGGTACTGATCACATTAACAAAGCCATAATTAATTACTGGACATCTAAGCAGAATGGAAGAAGGTCTTTAAAACAATGCGACCATATCGCACCTAAAACCTCAGAGTTGGAGCCTAAATGAAAAGCGGAACTGTATTTTGTTCGTCTCAGCCCACCTGGGTCATGAGTCTGGACTAAGACTGTCCAGACCCTCGCCCTGTGCAGTTCACACTCAACTACCTATTCAGGGCCTGGGAGTGAGGGACGACAAAAGGAAACATCCCTGCCCACTTCCTGTCTCTCTTGACCCTGCCATACCTCTCACCCCGCTTCACCCCTTTCGCTCATCCCGTTCACCCTCTCCCACCCACAAGATCATAAATATATTTTTAAATATAAATATATTTTAAATATAAATATTTTTTAAATATTCTAGAAAATGTACCGCTTAACCTTAAACACTTACTTCTAATATGCATGTGGAATTGACTTTGTGTACGATACGCGACACAGTTAGATTCTCTTTTTCTGTGGCTATCCACCGATCCTGCACTATTTTTGCAAAGATCATCTTTCATTCCAGATATGAGAGGATGCACTTGAACTTTTGCCATATCACCTTTGCCATCATAGGATGAATATATAGATATTGGCTTATTTCTGAGCGATCTTTTCTCTTCCATTGTTCAAGGCATGTGTTTTTGCGCCAGCGTTAGACTATCTTTATCACTGCAACATTATTATATAGGTTTGTTCGTTGGAAATGTAAGTCTTCTAGACCAGTGCTTTTTAACGATTGCTTCAACTTTTTGTTCTTTTGCATTTCTGTATTTCATATTCCTAGATATAGGGATTTTCTTTTCCGCTGATTCAGAGAAATACAATTAATATTTTTTTGTATGATTGACTTTGTAGCAGGTAACCTTGTAAATAGGTTCATTTATTAATTCTCATTTTCATCTGTATATTCTTATGTAATTTCTATGTTCCTAAGAATATTTTCGATGTACACTTTAATTTCTTCCTTTCAAACTACTATTATTTTATTTGTTTCCCTTACACTAGGAAAGACCTCTAGTACAGTATTGACTAGAAGTAGAGAGAATGGGCATTGTTGTTTTATTTGTGAAATCAAAGGCACATTTCCTCCTCTTTCATCATTAAAAATGAAATTTGCTATCAATTTTTTTTTTAATTTTTTTTCAACGTTTATTTATTTTTGGGACAGAGAGAGACAGAGCATGAACGGGGGAGGGGCAGAGAGAGAGGGAGACACAGAATCGGAAACAGGCTCCAGGCTCCGAGCCGTCAGCCCAGAGCCCGATGCGGGGCTCGAACTCACGGACCACGAGATCGTGACCTGGCTGAAGTCGGACGCTTAACCGACTGCGCCACCCAGGCGCCCCTGAAATTTGCTATCAATTTTTAAACATACTCTATCAGATCAAGAAAGTCTGTTTTTAGTTTTATATATTTTTATTTATAATTGCGTGTTAAATGTTATTGAATTTTTCTGCATCTATCCAATTATATCATAAATATGCAAATCATATTTTAAAATAAATTATATATAGAATTGCCTGGACAAACACAAAAAATTACATATATACAATTTATATCCTATATCTACTCCTATCTGTTCTATATACCTATCTAATTTAATCAATAAATCTACCATTCTGTTGGTCCTTTTTTGGTATGAATGTAGTCATTTTGAAATGTAAAGTATGTTAAGTCAAGCAACCTTTGGATAAACCCCATTTGTTCATATAATTGGGTTCAATATGGCTGCCTTAATTTAATCTGCAAAGTCTTTCCTAATAGGATTCCATTTCTGCCTGATTTTTTTACCTCGGTCTGTCACCTTGGAGGTCTATTTCTGGCCCACGGAACACATACCTGTACTCATCTAAGCTATACAATCCTTCTCTGAGTCTGTGCACCGGCCCAAAACACTCGCTGCCACTCTTCACTTCCTTAGTTTCTACTTATTTTTCAGGCCTCAATTTCAATAGTACTTACTCCAAGATTGAGTTAGATCTTATTATTATTTGTATTTTTATTTCTCCAAGATTGAGTTAGATCTTCACACATATGCAGCCACTGCGTCCCACCCAAGTAATTATCGCACCGTGCTGTAATTCTCTTTTTTTTGTCTACAATGTTTCTCACCTCTCTGTCTTGATTACCCTCACTGTGCAATCAAGTGGCAGATGCCAAATAATTCAATGTTTGATAAATGAATGAAAGTAGAAAACACATTCTGAGTCGAGCGTATATAATGAATCTTTATTCAGTATCTCATTAAATCAATAGTAAAGGTACTACTGAAGATCCAGAAAAAAATCCATTCAGTGATGCGATTATTTATATTTACAGGTAAATTAGAAGACCTCAACGACCTGCCTCTTACTATTGTTTATTAATTGAATAAACATTTTTGAAAGCCTACTGTGTGCTCAAGTGAAAGGCTGAGAAATGAAAATTTGTGAAGTTATTAAATAAAATTCACTTGTTTTATTGAAACTCGCCTTCAACCAAAACCACAGTAAATTCAGTGGAATATGTATGAAGTACTGAAACAGGTGACTGAAAGTTGGTCACTTTCTATAATAGGACATGAAGGAAAGAAGGGTGCACCTCACTCTTTGCCCACAACACTTTACTGCTTTGCACACAGTAGCAGGTGCATCAACAGAGCTTTCATTTCATTTACAAAAATTTTTTAAATGTTTCTTCATTTTTGAGAGACAAAGACAGAGAGAGAGCGTGAGTGGGGAAGGGGCAGAGAGAGAGAGAGAGAGGGAGACACAGAACCCAAAGCAGGGTCCAGGCTCCGAGCTGTCAGCACAGAGCCCAACGCGGGGCTCGAACTCACGAGTCGTGAGACCGTGACCTGACCTGAGCCGAAGTGGACACTCAACCGACTGAGCCACCCGGGTGCCCCAACAGAGCTTTTGAGTGTTCAACTTAAATTCCCACTGTATCTGACATTTAGTACAATCATAGTTTATGGAAGTAAGAAAGGAGAAGGAAGCAGAGGTGAAAGGGAAGGAGAAATGTGAATAGCCATGCCTTCTATCAGACAAGCATGGATTGCTTTGCATTTTTAATTTATTGAGTTCTTAAAATGCCCCACTGAAGAGGTGCTAGGAGTCTCATGTTACCTAGGGGATAACTGACCATAAGAGAGGTTAAACCTGCCTCAGGGCATTTAGCTGGAAAATTATCCAACTCAAGATTCAGATCCAGGATTTTGTGAGTCCAAAGGCTGTGTTTTCTACTCTACCATTGGTCTTTTAGAACTTGAATTCCTTTCTCATTTATCTATAAGTGAATTCATTTCTTTTTACCTATAAATTTTTCTTTGTAAACCCCAAAATACATAGAAAAGCATCCAGAAACTTAAAAGACCTTTGCCACTGGTTCCTTCAGTGTGAGGAGAATATCACAAGGCTGGGCATTCTCAGAAGGATAACGTATCATTTGTCATGAAAGCCAAGAAAACTGACATTTCCAGTGCACAAAAATTGCATGACTTGAGTGCTTAAGAGTTTCCATATTCACATAACTTTCTGGAGACCGATTGGCATAACCTCCACAGTGGACAGAGGCTAACCATGAAGAAGGACTTTCCAACAAAGAATCAAGGTACCTCGAAGTCCTCATTTCTTCCTTTTTTTGTTTTTTGGCTTATCTGTTCCTGTTTTGTTTTGTTTGACCAAGGAGAGTGACGGATCTGTTTATGAAGTTAAATTTCTGTCCAGGACACTTTCACGAATATAACTTTCCTGATTTACAAACTCATACAGTTTTGGGAAATGAGTACCTGCTGAGAACTTTACTCAGAGACATCTTTACTTCTTTATTTCTCAGTGCGTACACAAGAGGATTGAGCAGTGGGGTGATCACAGTGTAGGTCACTGCCACGAGCCGGTCCTTATCTGAGGAGTACAGGGACGTGGGCCTCAGGTAGATAAAGGAGGCGCAGCCGTAGTGGACGATGACCACCGTGAGGTGGGAGGCGCAGGTGGCAAAGGTCTTCTTCCGGCCCTCAGCCGAGGCCATCTTGAGGATGGTGGAGACGATCAGGACGTAGGAGATGAAGATCAGCACAGAGGGAACCAGCAATACCAGAATACTGAGGAAGAAGATGACCATCTCCTTTCGGTTGGTGTCCGTGCAGCCTAGTTTTATGACCGGGGAAATGTCACAGAAAAAGTGGTTGATCCGATGGGAGGCACAGAAAGGCACGCTAAACACCAAGGCATTGACCACCGCAGAGATGAGGAAGCCACAGAAGCCGGAGGCGAGGACCAGCTGAATGCAGGTGGCTCGGCCGACAACCAGGGCGTAGTTGAGAGGGTTGCAGATGGCAACGTAGCGATCATAGCCCATGACAGCAATTAGAAAACAGTTGGTACAGGCAAAGCCCACGAAGAAGTAGAGCTGAGCAGCACATCCGGAGAAAGAAATAGTCTGGCTTGCGGAAAGCAGGTTGGTCAGCATTTTTGGTACAATGACCAAGGTGTAGCAGGTTTCAGAGCAGGACAGGACAAAGAGAAAGAAGTACATTGGGGTGTGCAGAGTCCTGTCCAGACGAATGACGATCATGATGGTGGCATTGGCCATCAGAGTGGTCAGGTAAACCAGGAGGAAGATGAAGAAGAGAAGGATCTGCAGATTCCCCTGATTTGAGAAGCCTACGAGGATGAACTCAGTGGTCATGCTCTGGTTCTGTCTCTTCATTGGTCAGTGGGAATCTGATCCAGACGTCCTGAAATTGCGAACAAAGAATTCAACAAAAGAGAAATGCCCCCAAAGAGACGATGCGTTTCTGCACAAAGCTGAAAACACTAGTTTGGAAAAACGAGTAACAAACCCTAATCACACTGATCATGGGGTCGGGGAAAGCAGGAGGTGTGAGGAGAAGTGACCTAAGATGTCCCACTTCAAGGACATCTGACGGTTCACACACAGCGTGTTAAGTCAAGAGGTGATGATTGAGAGCTCATCTCACCTAATCCTGTCATTTTATGGAAGAAGAAATCGCGACTTGAAAAGATTAAGCCATTTACTTAACCCACATGAGAGCAATAGCCTTCGAAAAAATCACTTACCTGAAGAATCATCTTATGAGAATCTGATTCAGAAAAAAACCAAAAACCAATGAAAACAGTTCTGTCCAGTCCCTCAGATGTTTAGCTCAAATACTGTTTGCTTACGTGCGATATTTCTTATTTATTTAGAAGTGTGAAGATTTATTGATGATAAATAATCAACTGCGAAACCTTTGGGATGGGCTTAGAATGATCCCACATACTGGTGTTTTCCTTGTCATGAGTGCATGGGAATTTGGGATTAAGAGCCTGAGTATACAGCTCATACTCTGCACGGAGGGTGATGAAGCCTCCATTCCTCCAGCACTGCCTTGGTCTCTATTGCCTCCAGAATGTTCTAAGAACAACTCTCACCATCATTTGGGGGTAGACCTGTCTTTCGATCTAAGAGCACATAGTACTGAAACGTGAGACAACCAGACAGACAATCTTTATGTCAGAGAAAGCTCAGGGGGCACCTGGCAGGGGGGCTCAGTCAGTTGAGCATCTGCCTCTTGATTTCGGCTCAGATTGTGATCCCAGGGTCGTGGGATCGAGCCCTGAGTTGGGCTCTGTGTTGAGCGTGGAGCCTCCTTAAGATTTTCTCTCTCTCTCCCACTACCCCTCTCCTCCACTTGCACACTCTCTCTCTCTAAAAATATAAAATAAATTAAAAAAAAAAAAAAAAGCTCGGGAACCTCCTTGGTCAATTTGCACGCAATTCTGTGAATGTTTTGTGGAAAGCTGGGAAGTATGTCCTGTCACAACAGTCAAGGTCCAGTTGTAAGAAGCCCACAGCCACAGTGCAGGCTGCTGTCTCGCTAGGCGCCTTAATTGTCGAGAACCTCCGGATTCATAGAGGAACCAGATATTCCTCCTTGACTCAGCCACCTGTGGGTCTGGATGTGTCCTTGCAAGGGGCTTAATCAGTTTTCCTCAAGGCTAGCCCTTTAGTTACTTCAGCAGAGCCATCATAATCCTCTTCTGGGTCTTATTATTCTCTTGACTAACACTCCTAGTTCTCTCAATTATTTCTCCTGACGTTGTTTCTGGAATTCTCTGTCTGGATCGTCATCTCAGGTGCTTTGGTCCTGAGCATTATATCACACTTCTGGCCTCAACTGTAAGACAAGCTGGCTGGTCCACGGCCATCACACATCACTAACTTCTGTCCCTCCGTCTTTACAAATAACATCACATTTCCTTTCCCACCGTCCTTTATCCCCCGCAGTGAATATTTTTTAGCCTGGCCGCTCATCCCCTGCTTCATATTTATCTCCTGAAAGGCTTCTCTGAGTGGCTATGAAGGCTTTGATTACCGTGCACGTCTACTTCTCTGTCAGTTGTTCTGGGACCATTGGTTGGAACAGAAGCAAAGAGACACAGGAGCTAGGCCGTGAGGCTGAGACCATGGCTCTGACACCGACCGGCTTTGTGACTCCGCGGAAATCCTGTCTTCGTGCCTCGGGCTTCCATCTGAAATGGCAGTGATAAGGGCAGAAACCATTACGTGAGCACCAAACGGTCACAATCAATTCCCTGACTCATAGTGAATATTGAGGAAGTGTCCGCTCTGTCTAATCCACCTGCCTTACGTGACAAGTCAGGAAGCTGAAGCCCGTAGAGGCACCATGTAAAGATCTAGGTGGCTTCGCAGCAGAAATGAGACTGGGCGTCACACATCGTGAGCTCCCCCATCCAGGGCTCTGTCCTGTCATTAACCTGGGTCCTGTGTTTGCCATCTCCTCTGTGCTGTGTGCCTACGTACCGGTGGCTGAGGAGACAGATCAGCGTGTTCCTGACTCTGTGCGGCCCCGTAAGGCAGCCTGGCCCCCACCCCCTCCCACCTCTTGTTCTCCCTTTACGGTGCCACCGATGCTTTCCATCAGCTCAAGTGTAGGTCTGTCCTGTCATCCAGGATGTTTCCGCCTACATCTTGGTTTCAGTCTGTTTTGGAAAGCTTGCTGGTTTACATTCGTAATGCTTCTCTCCCTCTGCTCTCTCCATGTTCAGGTGGCAGGTTTTGTCTTCGGCCCTGTATCTCCCCCCTGGATCCCGATGCTCTGACCCGCCTCACCTGTGCATGGCGTCCACCAGCTATGCTGCCTCTGAGTCTTTCTTTGGCGCCCAGGACGTTTGTAGCGTGACTGACGGACGATGCCGCTCAGAGGAAAGGCTGGTGCTGCAGCCCCAATGCAAGAGAAACACTTGCATTTAGAGGCAGGGTTCCTGCCCAATCCCGGGTTCCCTTCTAGACCCTGGCAACGTATAAACGGAGAGACGAATAGGTAAACTGTAAACACATCCCGCAGAATTTTTTTCCCCCCAGAACTGATTGCGGGAAGTCCGGGGCTATAAGCCTTTAAAAAGGAAAGACAGCTTTGTGAGCCGGATGGGCGGGAGCCAAGCGGACAGCCTTGACTTCACCAGCTCTGTGTGCCTGATGGCAGACACCCCAGTGAAATCCCTGGGTCTTAGAAAGGTAGAGCAGGTCCTCTAGGGGGTGAGGCCTCGGGGGGAGGTAGTTTGGGGAACGTGGGCATTAAAACCTTGAGAAAAAAATCAAATACATTCTGTGCTTGACTTGATCTGTGTAAAGGATGGAGAGCTCTGAATCTTATGATTTTTTTCCCCCCCATAGGTCATTCATTTTGGCTCAAGGTTCCACTTGCTGAATGAAGTAATGAACTGTAACTCTCTTAATCACTGGCCTTGTAGAGTCTAGATAGAGATGAACTGCTTTAAGGGGTTACATAAATGCCATCCTTGACAAATCTCATACGGTTTCTTCCTCCTTCAAGGATGCTAGTTGAACAAACCAGATAATTGTTCCTGTATCTCTGCTGCTTCAGTGGATCTCAGCTACGCCTGCAACCCAAAGGGGCGGAAATTCTAACCTTTACGACACTTCTCTGCTGGATCAATCTTTTCAAATACATGAGTGAATGCAGACCTCCTTTTACGCATCCATCAGTTCGTTGCTTTAATCCTTACGCATTGAGTACCGATGTCGTTCCAGGCACTCTGGTGATTGTTTCCATTGTTCCGGTGGGGAGGGCTTCACAGTGTAGGGAATGGCGGAGTCCACGATGGTGGTGGTTTACAGGCCACCTATCGCGGGATTGTACCCAGGATCCTCTGAATGAGGACTCTTTGGGGTAGGTGCTGGGACTCTTGAAATTGGCTCCAGGGATCTCTATCATTCTTAAGTTTAGAGCTACAGCTCTGTGTCTGAAAAGAGGTTGGTGTTTAGAAGGGCAGATGTAGAAGTGAGGTAAGGAGGGCTAAGCCCGAGGTGCTCTCAGGACACTGCACTGGATCCTTACTCATGCTTGGGGTCTCCAACTCCTCACGTTCCTCTTCCGCGTCTCTCCCTGACAACATATCTCTTTCTGAAGGACTCAGGATTTTTGTGCTATCTAAGGAGGGAAGAAATCATGGATTTCTCTCTCGTGTTTTAGTTTTTAATTCTGAGAAATATGAGGTCCTCATTGATAGATGTGTGCTATGGGTTAATACAAATGAGAGGGGTGCCTGGGTGGCTCAGTCGATTGAGCGTCTGACTTCAGCTCAGGTCATGATTTTGTGGTTCATGGGTTCGAGCCCCACAAAGGGCTCACTGCTGTCAACACAGAGACGGCTCCAGATTCTCTGTCCCCCTCTCCCTGCTTGCACTCTCTCTCAAAATTAAATAAACATGAAAAAAGAAAGAAAGAAATCGGGCTAATACAAATAAGAGTCTTGTTGGTGTTAATCTGAATTTTGAGGAGGAGAACACACATACTTAAAAGGAAGAATTGTTGGGGCGCCTGGGTGGCTCAGTCGCTTGAGCGGCCGGCTTCGGCTCAGGTCATGATCTCACAGTCTTGTGAGTTCGAGCCCCGCGTCAGGCTCTGTGCTGACCGCTCAGAGCCTGGAGCCTGTTTCCGATTCTGTGTCTCCCTCTCTCTGCCCCTCCCCCGTTCATGCTCTGTCTCTCTCTGTCTCAAAAATAAATAAACGTTAAAAATAAAAACTTTTTTAAAAATAAAAAAAAAGGAAGTATTGTTTTGGGGGGCCTGGGTGGCTCAGTCGGTTGAGCGTCCAACTTTGGCTCAGGTCATGATCTCACGGTTCATGAGTTCAAGCCCCGCGTCAGGCTCTGTGCGGACAGCTCGAAGCCTGAAGCCTGCTGCGGATTCTGCGTCTCCCTCTCTCTCTCTGCCCCTCCCCAGCTTGCACTCTGTCTCTCCCTCTCTCAAAAATAAATAAACATTAAACAAAAATTTTAAAAAAAGGTAAGAATTGTTTAAATTCATAGGTCATTTTAGAGAGAGAGGGGTGAAGGACTGTACCAGCAAGGCTTTCTTTCCACTCATTTCCATACTGCAGCTCCGATACTATGAGCAGCTTTCTGCGCATCTACTAGGCAAGCATCGGTATCCATTCATCAGTGCATTTAGCTCAATAATGAGCTCATTGGTTCAGACCATATTATGTGCATTTACCGAAGGAACCCAAGGAGAGCACGGTGGTCCTGCTGAGCTGACGAGTGTAAATTGAAGCAAAGTAAGAAAAGCTTGAGGAGGTCAAGCATCTGTCCTCTGAAGGGAGGATACCAGAGAGATGGGCCAGTTTAGGGCAAGTGTAGTCACCCCCTGTCACCCTACAGGGTTATTGCAGTAGGGCTGACTCTCTTCCCCATGCTGTGCTTTTCATCCTTGTGGCTTACTTATTTCATAACTGGAAGCTTGAATCTCTTAATCCGTTTCACTTATTTCACCCCTCCCTTACCCCCTCCCCTCTGGCAGCCTCCAGTTTGTTCTCTGTATGTATGAGTCTGTTTCCGTTTCTTTTTGTTTGTTTGTTTGTTTTGTATTGTTTTGGGATTCCAGATACTAAATAATTAAAAAATTTAAAATATCATACACGATGAACACAATTTAGAAACAGAGGACCCAGATACCAAGAAAAGCTACTGAGCAACACTGACCATGTGATATTGGCATAAGACTGAACACTTGAATCAATGCAACAGACGCAAACTGTGGAAATGGCACCATGCACATATGCCCAACTGATTTTTGGCAAAGATGCTAAGGTTTTTCAATGAAGAAAAGATAGTCTTTTCAATGCACTGTGATGGGAATATTGAATGTACATATTAAAAAATACAAACCTTGACCTTTACCAAAAGTCATACACAATTTAACCTACAAATATCAAAGCTATGCAAATTTGGGGGGAAAAAAACTCAGAAATTCTGCAACTTTGAGTAGACAAATAATTAGATCGACAGAAGATAGAAAACATGAATCACGAAAGGAAAAAAAGTGATGAATTGAACTACACCTACATCAAAAATGTTGCTATTTCAAAATTAGATAATGTTGATGGTTGCAAAACTCTGATTATATGGTCAACTACTGAGCTGTGTACTTTAAAGCTGTAAATAAAATGGCTTGCAAATTATAGTTCTTTTTTATATTATTTAAAAATTTTTTTATTGTTTTTTAATTTATTTTTTGAGAGAGAGACAGAGAGGAAACTGGGGGGTGGGGGCAGAGACGGAGAGGGAGACACAGAATCCAAAGCAGGCTCCAGTCTCTGAGCTAGTAGCACAGAGCGTGACGCGGGGCTCGAACTCACAAACTGTGAGATCATGACCTGAGCTGAAGTCAGAGGCTTAACCGATTGAGCCACCCAGGCGCCTCTACAAATTACATTTCATTAAAACTAGTATGGCAAAGGCATAATCAATGAAATTAAAAGGTAAACCACATAGTAGGAGAACACATTTGCAAAATTTATATCTAATAATAGACTCTTATCCAGAATACAAACGTATCTCTTACAGAAGAAAAAATAGAAAGGCAGACCAATTAATGAAAATTCAGTCAAAGCTTTGAGCACGTACTTGGTTCACAAGAAATTACAAATAGCCAGAAGCACATGAAAAACTGCCCAGCACACTTAATCTTCAAGTACATGCATAATCAAGGTACCGTGAAATGTCACTACCCTTGTGGGCTGTTGAAAAGATGAACAGTAGAAGAAGCAGACAGGATGTGAGGGTGCTGGAGCCCTCCTGCGTTGCTGGTAGAAATTAGTCACCATATAGCCTTTCTGGAAAACAGGTTGACACTTTATAAATGGTGAGATTTACCTCTACCAGCTGGCACAGCCATCCCCCTCGTAGATACTTACCAAAGATAAATGAACATATATGTCTGCATAATGAATTGGAGACTCATTTCATAAGAGTTTTACTCTGATTAGCCTCAAACTGGAAATAAGCCAAATGTCCTCCAACAGTTCAACAAATGAATAAATTGTGGTGTATTTGTAAATGGAATGCTGTTAAGCAATAAACAGAAAACGGATAAATGCAACAAAATAAGTGAGTCTCAAAAACCTTACGCTCAGTGAAAGATAGAAGACACAAAAATGAACATACTATTTGATTTCATTTTTATGAAATTATGGAAAAGATCAAACCATATCAATAAAAACAAGTTTAGTGTTTTTCTACAGGCGTGGGTTGAGTGGAATTGACCATAAACAGATGGGAAGGAACTTTTGGGGGTTGTAGAAATGTTTTATATCTTGATGGGGTGGTTATTGCTTGGATATATGCATCTTTCAAAACTCACCAAACTGTACATTTAAATTGGAAACATTTTATGGCATATAAAGGAATCTCTGTAAGGTTAGTTTTCAATGCAGAAAATATTTTAATAAAAATTAAAAAAACTAGTTGGAACCCTTTTAATTCAAAGTCGAAATGTAATTTGTGAACCACGTAGTCTTACAAATCCACAAAGACCAAAAGCAAAAGAAAAATAAGAAAGTGTTATAAGTAGAAAAATTCCAAAAGTTGAAGGAATACCTGATAAATTTTTGTGAAATGTTTTACCCCTACTAAGATGTAATCAAAGGAATGTCAAAAGAGGCAAATAACATTTTTATCTTTCATCTTGACTAGAACTGAAAGGTTAGAAAAAGCATTATCTATCTATCTATCTATCTATATGTATATATACATATATGTATATGTATATATGCATATGTATATGGGTACATGCATATGTATATGTATGTACATATACATGTGTGTGTGTGTGTGTGTGTGTGTATATATATATATATATATGTATGTCATGGAGAAATTGACTTGTCCACAGATAATTAGTGAAAGTATATATTTATAACAATATTATAAAGCTCCCGCATCTGCTGCAAAGATTGATGTCAGATCATACATAGCTGTTTTCTGAGAGCAAATGCATCTGAGGTATTTAAAGTAATGAAAGATTTGATAGAGGACTTAGAGATATATATCTGTTGAAGGCCAAGAGAAGGAATGTCAGGAGGGTTGTTCTTGACTTCCAGCATTTAAAAGGATTATAGGGAGGCCCCACCTATGGTTTTGGCTGATGCAGCCCTAGAGAGTGATTCTCAGGAAATCCAAATGCCAAGGGCAAAAGCCCGTACCTACCATCTGCTGGCATAACATGTTCCCAGAAAACACTGCCTTTCCTTCTCTTCCATTATCTATACAGCTCTAAATATGTCTCAAATTCTCCCGGCAAGTGAAGGGATTCAGGGCAGTCTCCCCCGTCCCTTCACTCCCCCAGAATGTACCACTTTGGCATGTGAGTTATTTTGAGCTGAAGGCGCTTGAGACCTTGTGGGCTCAATAGAAACTTTTGTCCTGCCTTAACCACACAGAAGAATCTAAACTGGTGGTGATTCCCCCAAATAAAGGTTATTAACAGATACATTTGATCTGAGTGACCCATCTACCTGGTAGGGCAAACATGTAATTACCAAACGTCTGTTCTTTTTATTTCCTTCTGAAGTGCATTCCTTTTTTTCTGAAATCCCAGACCCCTACCCCTTCTCCTTAGTTGGGAATGACATCATAGACCTCATTTTGCCTGTCTTTGGAATTTCCATGTCTTTGGGGATTCTCCATATGTACACCTATTAATTTTAATTGATTTTCTCCTGTTAATCTATCTCATGTCAATTCTTTAGTCCAGTTAGAAGGACCTTTGAGGGTATAGGAATTCTTGCTCCTTGACACAAAGAATCTGGACAGACTCCAGGAATTTGAGGATTTCTGTCCTTCTAGAAGAGTACAGTAAAGAGAGCCTTAGAATTATAAGTATGATATGAAGTATAAACAAAATATAACCAGCCCAATTTTTCCTTTTGGATATTCAACATCCATACATAACCTTCTTTTCTTGTTTCCATTTCCAAACAGTGGTAACTAATATGATGCAAATATACCTCACACAGTATGTACACATTCATCTTCAAAAAAAGGAGACATGGTGCCACAGGTTAAGTATTCCCTGATGGCCTTGTTTTAAATATTGAATTATGATGTTTATCACCAGCAGCACACCTTATATATACTAGTCTATTAAGAAAAGGGGGAGTATGGTTAACATATACAGATATATACATCATTAGGCAAGCAAGAAAATAAAACACAGCTACTGCAACACTCATTTCTGGAATTTATCACAAGACTGTCATAGTTATTTATGATTTTTTTCTTTCACCTGTTGAACAGTCTTTTGAACTTAGCCAACACCTCAACATTTCCAAACGATCTAGCCATTGTGACTTTGCCTAATTTAGGTTGTTTCAATCAAAATTTGTATATGAAGTAATAAAAGATGCCCTATCTTCTCTCCTAGATTCCAGACACACTCTTCCCTGCCCTAGTAGTGTTCCTTAAAAAACAGTAGCCATAAAGGAAGACAGCGAGTGAGGAAGAAAGGAAGAACGAAACAAACCACAAAACAATCAGAAGACAGTGAACAAAATGGCAAGAGTAAGTCCTTCACTAGTCACTTTAAATGTCAATGGAGTAAGTTCTCCAAATAAGAGACAGAATGACTGAATAAATAAAAACACAAGATCCAACAATGTCTTGCCTGCAAATGACTTGCTTTAGCTTTTTAGGACACGTATAGGCTAAAAGTGAGGGATGGAAAAAAGATATTCCATGAAAATGGTAAACAGAAAAAGAACAGGGCTGGCTCTCTTCATATCAGACAAGATACACTGAAGTCAAAGCTGCTACAAGAGACAAAAAGGTCGTTACATAATGATAAAAGTGCCAATTTAATAGGAAGATATAACAATTATGGATATATATGCATCCTACATCAAAGTACCTAAATATGTAAAACAAATATTGACAGCTCTGAAGGGAGGAACAGATAGCAATCCAATAATAGGAGGAGATTTCAAAGTGTCACCTTCCGTAAAAGGATCATTCAGACAGAAAGTTGGTCAAGAAACCAAAGAATGGAACAACAGTACAGAACAAATGGATCTAACAGACATATACAGAACTCTCCATCCAATTGCAGAAGAATGCATTGCCTTTTCAAGTGCACACAGGACATCCTCCAGGATAGATCACATGCTAGGACACAAAATGAGTCTCAACAAATTCAGAATCAACATCATTCCAGGTAACTTTTCTGACTACAATGGAATGAAATCAGAAATCACTGACGGCAAGAACATGCGAAAATTCACAAATAGATGGAAACTAAAGGAGCACACTCTTGATAATCACTGGGGCAAGGAGAAATTTAAAAGAGCATTTAAAGAATATCTTGAGACAAACAAAAAATGAAAATACAACATAGTAGGGTGTACAGGATGCAGCATAAGTAGAATTAAGAGGAAAGTTTGTAGCCATAAATGCCTAAAGAAGTACAGATCTCAAATAAACAAACTGACACTATACTTTTAGGAAGAAGAAAAAAGAGAACAAACTAAGCCCAAAGTTAACAGGAGTGAAATAATAATTATTAGAGAAGAAACACACCAAAAGGATACTAGAAAGCCAGTATAAAAGAATGATCAACCAAACCAAGTCTACTCTTTTTGAAAACAAAAATAAAAACAAAATTGACAAAACTTTCACCAGAGTAATTGAAGTAAAAGACAGAAGACTCAAATAAATGAAATAAAAAATGAAAGAAGAGACGTGTACAACGTATGCCTGAGAATCAGAAAGGATCATAGGGGGCTATTATGAACAATCGTACTGCTACAAATTGGATAAATTCCTAAAAACATATAATCCACCAAAACTGTATCAAGAAGAAACAGAAAGCTTGACAAGCCCAATTACAAATAAAGAAATTGATCTGTAATCGAAAATTTCCCAGCAAGGAAAAGCCCAGACCAGATAGTATCACGGATACTTTCTACCAAACGTGTGACGAAAAATTAACACCAATCCTTTTAATCCCTTCCAAAAAAGAGAAGAGGGAACAATTTCAAACTCTTTTCATGAGGGTAATATTACCCTGATGCCAAAGGCAAAGACAGCACAGAAATATCATGGGCCAGTATCTCTGATAAACACAGATGCAGAAGTCCTCAGCAAGATCCTGGGAAACTGAATACAAGGACCATTACAATTATTACACATTATGATCAAGTGAGACTTACTCTTGAAATGCAGAAAGTTCAAAGTGCACCAATCAATCAGTGTGATAGACCACACTAACAAAAGGAGAGAAAAAACATGATCAAAACAAAAATGCGGAGAAAGCATTTGACAAAGTACAACATCCATTCATGATTAAAACTCTTAACAAATTGGGTAGAGTAGGAATTTACTAGGACACAATAAAGGACGTATATGAAAAGCCCACAGCTAAATTATATTATCAATGGATGAATAGGTGAAGAAAACATATGTGTGTGTATATATATACAGATATATATATATATATGAAGAAAAAATATATATTGTATATGCTAATCACAAGTGTTCTCACCACACACACAGGTTGTAACTATGTGACATGACTGATATGTTAATGGGCTTTATTGTGATAACCATTTCACAATGTTACGTATATCAAGGCATCATATTGTATATCTTAAATATATACAATTTTTTTGTGAAGTTGGAAAAAGTTTCCAAATCAAAAGTGAAAATAGATTAAAACATTTTTTTAAATTTTTATTTATTTTTTAATATTTTTTACGTTTATTTTATTTTTGAGACAGAGAGACACAGAGCATGAATGGGGGAGGGGCAGATAGAGGGAGACACAGAATCTGAAACAGGCTCCAGGCTCCGAGCTGTCAGCACAGAGCCCGACGCGGGGCTCGAACTCACGGACTGCGAGATCATGACCTGAGCCGAAGTCGGCCGCTTAACCGACTGAGCCCCCCAGGCACCCCTGAAAATGTTTTAAAGAGAGAAAAAATACCTATTGTTTCTGTCATGGGGGACACAAATGACAGGTCACCTCTGGAACTGATAAGCCTAAACACTGAGGAGTGTATCTTTCAAAAAACCTACATATTCATTGAAATATGTAGCTATGTTCCTCTGCTAAAGGATACTCACAAAAATCATCTATCTGTACCTTACAGATAGATAAGCTAAGTTTAAATTCTTAGATTGAGGAAACGCGTCCCGAAAAATAAAATCGATTCTGTGGCAAGCATAAAGAAATCGGACCAATTACCCTAGCTAGAGGAATAAACCCCTTTCTGCTTCTAGAACGTTTGTAGACCAAAGCGGACTGAAGCGGCCAAGGGGGCAAGTCTCAATTTCCAGTCTCGAGTTTCCTGGCACAGGTGACACTCCTGGGAGAAATCATGGCTCTGAACCACAAAGCCCAACCTTATGGGTGTCGGTCAGGGTGCAAAGGAAGGAACTCTTTCTGTCTCCTCTCACACGGATTCCCAGACTCACACGTGCTGGCTGCTGGCCCAGGGGCACAGTACGTTGTTTGCGAGTTCGGAGGAGACTCACAACGCCATCCAGGGTGGTCACACTGTTGGTGCTGCTGGTGAGGCTCCAGGAAGCCACTTCTTTGTTCTACCAGGACACCTCCTTTGAGTGGTGGGGTACAGAGAGGGAGCCTGCTTGCCAGTATGATTCACTAACTAATCACCGTTTTCTTACTGACGTGAGAGGTCACTTCTGTCAAAGCCCGAGTTTCAAATATGCACACATTAATGCCTGAGCGGTCCTCTCTGTGTCTCTGTATTATTGGTTTCTTCCTGATCCCACAGCACGCACTTTTTATTTCTAAGGCGGCTTACTCCTGGGAAGGGTAAGCCTCCATATTACCCGTCGTTTCTCAACAGTGTCTTATTCTTCCATGGTAAACCTTAGAACTTTGATGGTCAGTTTGCCTTCACAATTCGTGCTGGGAGTTTGCCTGGAACTATACTCACTTTGGATTCACTTGGTTGAAAGTGACAACTTTGTTTAGTCACTCCAGTAAAAAAACATTTGTAGACAACAAACAATTTAATGATAGAATTCAAGTACGCTGAAGATATGTGCCAAAAACTTAGGTTTTGGCAGAATATCTCAATGTCTCTAATTAGAATATCTATGGGCAAGAACCCGAGAAGATGAATTTGTAATTAAGTCCTATTTCGACCCTTACAAACACTAAAGTTGAGAAGCAACTTTATATACTGTTATTCCCGACATAAAATACTCTTTTTCCTGACAGAAATTCAATGAAACCTTTCCACATGGTCTCTGCAATACAGGTTTTATTATGGTGGTTTCTCCTTCACAATCTATCACAGATGGACTGAACTTCCAATGAAGACACGGGCTAATTTTGCTCATGGCTCCTTCTCCCCAGGTTCCTCGGCAAAGGGTACCTTTAAGAAATTGGTGACATTAGTTTTCCCAAACAGGCTTGATGTTCTAATTAACCCCAAGACGATGTCTCCAGTAGTAGATACAGCCTCAGGAGTCCAACGATCACAGTACATGTTGCTAATAACCACACTGCCTGCTGGTCACCAGAATGTCTACAGAGAGTGACTTTGGCTGGAGAGGTCGAGGGTCCTGATGGGTGAAAGAGGCTTCCTATATTGATGCAGATAAGAGCTTCTACTTAGGGCAAGTTCACTCTGCTTTCCTTTCTTCAGATTCTAATCTTTGGCTTAGGATCTAGTTGTCAAGGGTTCCCACATACCGAAGAGCTCCTTCTGTCTGAATTGAAAGGAAGAGGGCAATGTAGGTACTTACTGAACAGCGGGGATGTTGACGTAGTCTGGGGCTTTGTGGTGCGTGAACCTGAGTGATGAGTGGTGCTTGTGAACATCAACCCCACCCCTGACAAAGGAGATCAAGTGATGGCAGCTCCTGTAAGTGGCAGGCTTGAGAAGGAGAATCAGGGGCTACTTTTAACTCAAAGTCCTAAGAGTGATTCAGTATGCTCCATAAAGTTCTCTGAATTTTCTTAATGACCAGACTGGGTCAGTCTTGTTCCTAGCTAGATTTTCTTTTCCTTTCTTCTCGATTGGATGGCTCATGGATTAAAAGAAACAGATACTGGGGCGCCTGGGTGGCGCAGTCGGTTAAGCGTCCGACTTCAACCAGGTCACGATCTCGCGGTCCGTGAGTTCGAGCCCCGCGTCGGGCTCCGAGCCATCAGCCCAGAGCCC
>NW_024412438.1:2172343-2204986 GCF_014898765.1 Herpailurus yagouaroundi | reverse complement strand
ATAAATAAACGTTGAAAAAAAAAAAAAAAAAAGAAACAGATACTGAGCCTCCACTTGTCTCTCTGCCGTGTACTCATGGATGACTGCTGTTGGCTATATTGAAAATCTGATGCTTAGACTCCATTTTAATAGGGCAAGTTCAGGTTTTTCATGGGAATCTAAGAAGATAAAATCTTCTTTACTATCTGATGCTGCCTCCATAGTTTCTCTCAGTTTATTAATTGGGGCTTTTCCTAAAATAAATATCTGAATGTCTCAAAAGTTTTGCGTCCAAACTTTATGTAGAATTGTCCTCTTTTTTGAGGTACCCTCATGTGTCAAGTCACTATTTAAATCCAGGTTACATAATATCCCAAGGAGGCATCTAAGGAGTTAGAAAGATAAGCTGTGCGAGTGTCATAGAATCATAACCTGAATTCCATCCATAAGTTCTAGAATATAAGGGCACTTTAGGGACCACCATTGAGAGAATCTTGGATTCCCTGAGTGGAAAGGACTCTTAGGGGTCGGTACTCCACTCTCACCTTAAGTCAAAAGTCCTTCTGCAAGACACTGTTCAAGGAATTTCTGCTTAAATACTTTTCCATGCATCCTGACATTTCATTACAGTGACTGCTTACTCCAGCCCCTTTAATTTTAAAGAGACCAAATATCCAAATGACGTGCCTTGCCCAAAGTCACACAAAGCTAGACCTAACATATAGGTCTTCTCACATCAAATGGAAGGATCTTTTACCTTAATTTTATAGCGTGCTGGTATTGGGCTGGAAAACCTTCTTAAAATTTTTCTACTCTTGTATCTTTCCATCCATAGTATAGACCTAACTCACTGTGGTGGTCTCTGATGTTTTCTTGGGCGGACGAGCACTGCTTTCTCAGATGGACTGTGCCTCTGGGTCCCCAGACACCACAAAAAGGGCATATATGCTGATCACACAACTCACTTAGATGGTGCAGTTATATTCATAGTATATAAGAAAAGTCCATTTGGCTGAAATCAGCTGTTCTCATGGGTCTGAGTGACGAACAACCCAAAATATTATTTTGGTGTTGGGTAGATACCAAAAATTATCTCGTTATTTGTAATTAGGCAGATTATTTGGTATTGGGTACTGGGTATTTGGTATTGAATATTTTGGTATTGGGTACCCTTTCACAATCAAGGAAATTCAAGCCTCCAGAATTCTACATATCATATGAGTGGAGTGAGGGTATAGTGGGAATTCAGAGTGGATTAGGAGAAAGAAGATCCAGAAAGATCTTTGAAAGGGGCTAAGACAAGGATAACTAATGAGCATAAATTCAGATTTGCCTCAGTGTCTTGAAATAGATGGAAATCCATTTGTCCTGGTGAGGGTGTCAAGTACAGATATTGTCTCCTTGTTTTGTTTTTCTTAGTATAGTAAACATATAGCTATTACATACATATGTATATAGTGGGGATAGATGGGGTATATACATATTTCATATTTTATGTAACAGAAATATCCTTATAATTGCAGAGTTAAAAATTCCTATGGTTTGTTAAACACATTTAAAACCAGCATATGTGAGTATCCTAATACTAACTTCAAATGAATGAATGATTATATCTATTGAAGTTTAGAAACCGTTTCTATCATGTAAGAAAGAACACAAATGTATTATCTCTAAATTCTAGGCATAGATACAATGAGTTTCAGAAATTTCCCATCATTTACCTTAAAATCTAAGAATCTAAGGTTTTCTCTTGGCTAAAAGAACACAAAAACAAACAATTCTGGTGGCAGATGGAAATAATTCCTCAACCTAAAAGTATATAAATACACTGAAAGGTGTGTAAATAAAGATTGCATGCAATCTAAATAAAGGCTAGGTGATTTTGCTTCCTGACAACACTTTCTTCACTCACTAGGCTTAGAAAGTTGGGAAATACAGCCAGTAAAAAATGATCTGATATAAGCGCTAAAAATGACTTTAGAAATGCTCCTTTCTAGTAGTTTGCAGACCATGTTTAGTAGCCAAATATTCAAAAGGAATCTTGTTGACAATAATATATAAAAGACATAAAGCCTGTGAGTTATGACGGGACACGGGAACCTGGAAAACCGACCAATTGTTGCATTCTTTTTCATGCTCTGTGACAAGCTCTGCACCATTTTGGGGAGAACTCTCTTCTCTGACTTTCTCTGAGGCATGGAAAATGGGAAAGGGGAGGTGAGCTGAAAATGCCACAAAGGTAGTGAATCTCTTTTCACCACCCTGGTGACTCTTCTCTTCCTAGGAAAGGAGACCTTCTTTAAAGCAGTGCTGTCTTCTGTTCCCCCCTTGGCTCAGGGTTCCAGTGTGGAGCCTCCAGTAATGTCCGTAATCGCTGGCTTAGTCTGCCAGAGATAACACTAAAGGTGTTTCTTTCCTTATTGTTTGGGGGTACTGCCATAGATTGTTGTAATGAATAATCGACATGGATATACGCAGTGCTTACCACATATCCTAGCATATAGTAAGTCATCAACAAACACAATTCCCCTCACACATTTGCTGGACATCATCTAATTCTTCCTCTCCCTTCCTATGGTTGGCTAAACTGAGGTTCGTACGCTGTGTCCCAACGCCACTCATTCCTTCATTCCACATTCCAAGTTCAGATGGCTGAAGTTAAACTTAGTTTTTCCTTTTGGAGAGCTAGTTTCCTTGGGCTTGGAGTGGGCAAGAGAAACACAATAATCCCTAAGGAAGATGCAAAAGGAAACAGACAGTTCCTTAATCCTTGGCTAGAGAGATAACATGGTCTTAGTCTTAGAGAATGCCTCCTAGCTGGCCGTCAGTTGGTTGGTTGTATATTTCGCCTTAATCCTTTTCTTAGCAGAGCTTTCCGAGGAGGAATGAAGTTCTTGCTGCCTGGAGACTTTGTGCTGAGCTTCCCATACATTTCCCGGATCCTGGCCTCTGTCTCTGCCCATGACTCTCCTTTCTGCAGGTGCTGTCCATGGAGCGGGGCAACGGGACCCTGGTGACAGAGTTCGTCTTCCTCGGCTTCTCCTCTCTGGCCGGGCTGCAGCGGCTGCTCTTTGTTGCCTTCCTGCCCCTCTACCTGTTCACTCTGGGCACCAATGCCATCATCGTTTCCACCATCGTGCTAGACAGAGCCCTTCACACCCCCATGTACTTCTTCCTCGCTGTCCTCTCTTGCTCTGAGACCTGTTACACCTTCGTCATCGTACCCAAGATGCTGGTTGACCTCCTGGCCCAGAAGAAGACCATCTCCTTCCTGGGCTGTGCCATCCAGATGTTTGCCTTCCTCTTCCTCGGCTGCTCTCACTCCTTCCTGCTGGCGGCCATGGGGTATGACCGCTACGTGGCCATCTGTAACCCTCTGCGCTACACGGAGCTCATGGGACACGGGGTGTGTGTGGGACTCGTGGCTGCTGCCTGTGCCTGTGGCTTTACTATTGCACAGATTATCACCTCCATGGTATTCCACCTGCCCTTCCGCGCCTCCAACCAGCTCCGTCACTACTTTTGTGACATCGCCCCTGTCCTCGCGGTGGCATCGCACCACTCACACCTTAGCCAGTTGGTCATATTCATGATTGGTGTGTTTGTCTTGGTCGTTCCCCTGCTGCTTATCCTGATCTCCTACATTCGTATCATTTCCGCCATTCTGAAGATCCCATCCTCCACCGGCAGGTACAAGGCTTTCTCCACCTGTGCCTCTCATCTCATTGTGGTAACTGTTCATTATGGTTGTGCCTCTTTCATCTACTTAAGGCCCAAGTCCAGCTACTCCTCAAGTCAAGACACCCTCATATCTGTGTCCTACACCATCCTGACTCCGCTGTTCAATCCAATGATTTACAGTCTGAGAAATCAGGAGTTCAAGTCAGCCCTTCGAAGGGTAATGGGCCATACTTCATATCCTATTAACTAAATGATTTCATTAAAATTAAATTTGAACTGTTCAGTGAATTGTATGCCTTTTGTGCAACTTTTGTTTTATAAATGGGATGCCTAGAATCATTTCATACTTTACGGTTCTAGTCATTTTATCCATCAGCTTGTAATAAGTTTGTATTCACATTTTAATTATTTTTGAGGAATTTTTCATTTGTTGGTTCTCTAATATTTTCCATCATGCTTTTGTTTCAAGGAAATTTTTCAGTTTACAGTCAAAGTTTTGGTTACTTGCTACTCTGAGAATCTGTCATTATCTTTAAGCTTAGTTTCCAATTTTTTCATTCAGTGATATATATTGTTTCTAAGCACTTAGTTTTTTGCATTTTACTGACATATCCACAAGATTTTTTTAGCATTACATAAGTTGAAGATTAAAACGGGGTTTTCCCTGTTTCTTAAAGAAGTATTTATTGAATTGCTATTGTATGTTAGGTGAGATCACCTCATGTTTGAAAGTTTGTTGAAATTCTGTGAAAGATACAGGTAGAGTGTCTTTTCTGAGGGAAAGTGCCAGAGTAATATTCCTTGTAAGAAAATTGACCTCTAACACCATTTTTATTTTGAGCGGATCACATCTGGAATTCAGTTTTCTACAAAATTATTCATCTCAGCTAGGATTTGAAAATTATAAAGTTTGTGCACAAATGTTCTGACTTTTGAAAATATCTTAGAAATGGTTATTTTCTGTGTCATTTTATACTATGTATATTTGGGTTAAATTTTTTTTTTTCTGGTTCATATAGTAGTTTGTAAGTTTTGTCTATTGTAAATAAATGGATGAATTCTAGGGTTGTTTCTCCCCCCCATATCGTTATTTGAAATTTTATTTGTATTATTATTCCTTTGAATTTTCCTGTAAATTGTTGTTTTGTTTCTAACTTTCTGATCCTTTCTATGTACTTTTATTTTTTGATTTATTTTTTATATATAATTAGGCTGTGAAATTTCCTCTTATCACTGCTTTAAACTTAACCCATGTAGGGGCGCCTGGGTGGCTCAGTCGGTTAAATATCTGACTTCAGCTCAGGTCATGATCTTGTGGTCTGTGAGTTCAAGTCCCGCATTGGGCTCTGTGCTGACAGCTCAGAGCCTGAAGTCTGCTTTGGATTCTGTGTCCCCTGACCCCCACCCCTTCCCCTCCCCTGCTTGTGCTCTGTCTCTCTCACTCTCTCTCGAAAATAAGTAAGTAAAATGTTAAAAAAACATTTAAAGTTAACCCATGTATTCTACTAAACAGTATGTAGTTGGTATTATTTATGGGGCCTTATTTCCTTTTGCTTTGTATTTCCCTTTTGACCACTAATTATTTAATAGATTTTTAAATTCTCAGATGGAAGAGCCTTTTAACTTTGTTTTTCATTAACGGTGTATTATGCTGGGATTAAGGAATATTGTTTGTATTCTTACCACTTTATGACCTTCATTCAAGGTTTTATTGTGGCTTAATACACAGCCAATATACCTACTCACTTCATGTGCCTTGAAATGAACATGTGTACTTTTTCATTAGAACATAAAGTACAATAAATGCTCTTCAGATGTACTTCACTAATTTGCTGCTTAGGCCTCCTAAATTCTTAGCTATATTTTTCTTCCTGACCTGTTTGAGCAGAGTGGTATATGAAAGTTACCCATTATTAGTGTGTGTCCTTGTAAATATTGTATAGTTTCTTATGAAGGTTGCATCAGTGTTTTTTGGAGAGGACATAAATTCACATCTATTACAATTTCACTGTGAATTGTACTTGCTGGCATTAAAAGTATTTTTGTTTTGTTTTATTACTCTCTTTCGTTGTTAATTTAATACTCCCGGCCTGAATCTTAAATTGTCAAACGTGGAGATACCTCTCTTGCTTGTTTGGTTTGTGAGTGCTGTACATAATTTCCCAACTCTGTATTTTTAGTCTTTCTGAATCACTTTCGTCAGTCTCTAGCATGGGCCCTATTTCCAGCCCAAGTGTTTGGACTCTCTGGCAGAGGGAATAAATATGCAATCTGCAATTAGGAGGAAGTTCTACCAAAGGAGACGTCTTAACAAAAACCTACCTACACCAGGGCACTACCACATTCTTCTCCATAATCCAGATTTTATTTATTTATTTATTGAACAAATACTGATCATGTTCACATTGTATTCTAGGAACACGTATGTTTAACAGGTGTCTGAAACACTTATGTTACCTCTTCCATTCCAATATTGTCCTTAATTTGTATCTCTCTTCAACTCTTACTGATGTCAGAAATGAAAATGTAAAATTTACATTTTTATTCCACCTAAGAATGAAAATTTAGAGTCATTATAGAAGGAACCTCCATGGAGGCCATTCCATTGATGTTTGTTTTAACAAATGGCTCCCGGAAAACTTCCAGCTTTCAATAAGTCCCCCGAGAATTTCTAAGAGGAAACTGACTAATCCCTATGGGGTATTAGAAAAGACCTTCTCTTTGGCCAACAAACTCTCATAGTGTATTACTATAGTTGCTAATGGGGGAAATTATGGACAAGCATCGGGCACAACATGGTAATTAGCTCCCCGTGGAGGAGAGGATCTTAATTACCACCAAGGCACTGAGGCCAATGTAGAAAGAAAAGACCATCGGTGATACTCATTGAGGCATTAGCTAAACTACGCACAGAGAAGAGGCAAAGGTTATATTTTTCTGTGGAGTCAGGTAGAGAGTCTTCTCATGTTGGTCCAGAGAGTTTATGGAAAATGGAAGAAGACCTCTGGCACATTATGACAGAGAAGATAGTTTTGGCAAATTTCACCTAGAAACCTTCATAGACATTTCAAGGAAGTGTCTGAGAATGAAGACGCCAGGATGTCACTGGGAAAGAGCCCTCTGACTTGAGGGATTGTAAAATTTTTATCTTTATTTCGAGACCTTGACTTCCTTATTGAAAAGAGCAGTGACACGCCAGTCATTTCTTGTATGTAAATATTTAAATCGTGGCATTGTCTCATGAATCTTTGACCAAGTTTCCCCCATCATCAGTAGTAGGAAATGTGATCAAATGACAGAAAGGATAAGTGGATAGTGGAAACTGGGGATAAAGGTGGAGGTCAACAGGGAAACAATTCATTAATGGACTATTCAATTTATTTATTCGTCAGGCACTTATGTCTCATTTAAATATTGGGTTAAGTTTCAAGGATACAGAAGGAATAAGGCATGGTCCTTATCCCTGAGGGTTTCAAATCTACTGGAGACAAAATCAAGATGAAATAGTTTGGATATAACAGGCTGAGTATTTTGATAAAGACACAGGAAACAAGCTTGAAATATACTAAATGTTAAATATAGTAGAAACAGCAAACTCTCCCTATACATATTAGAGGAAGTTCAGTGACTTTAAAAAATACGAATGATGGGAGGGCCACAGATGAAAGTGAGAGAATATTAGAGGCTGAGATTTCCTTCTCTCTCTCTCTCTTTCTCTCTCCTTCCCTCCCTCTTTGTTTCTATGTCTTGCACACCCACTTTCTCAGCATAAAGTCTTGAAATGCCAAAGTGTATATAGAAAACTGTAAGTATGTCAGTTAATTCCTGTGTGATGGAGATTTAGAAAAGGAGGCTGTAAATGGAATTAAGAGTGGAGAATTAGCTGTTTTTTTAACCCGCTCAAGGAACTGGCTTCTCCCACACTGATGAAGTCCTTGAACAAAGTAATGAAAAATCAATTCACCTTTTCCACTTGTTAAGAATACAATTGAATTACCCACTTTTTCCTTGTATTTATTCCCACCCCCCACACTCCTTATCTTCCCAATGCTCTTCTCTGAATTCATAGCATCCTTCTTTCCAAGCTCAGGGCTCTGTCTTTTATTTATCAAATATTGTATGCTGCAGCATCAACCAGGATAAAGAGAAATCAAGTTTTTTATAGTGAATTTATTTTCAAATTTCAGTTCAGGCATAGGTTCCAAGGATGACTCTGAAAAAGCAGATGATGTCTTGTGAGTGCTACGGGGGAGGGTCTTGGCATGGTCACCCATGAAAGGCCTTTCGTTCCTTTCAGAACCCCAACCGTCTTCGGCTAACTAGTCACTGCTCTTCCTGGGGATGGTCCCATAAAAGAGAAAGCACTAAAGAATGGAGCCAGGACATTGGAAAAGTGGAGATGACATTTCACTTTTGACTGGACTTTGTTCCAATGAAAGCTCCTGATTTTTAGTCCCGTTTGAAATTTTTGCTACTGTGTCTAAGCAAAAGAGCAAACCATGATAGAAATTTTAGTATTTGAAAAGATCTTCAAGACTAAGTGTTATTTAAATGAAAATCAAAACGTTTAGCTAATTGAGATAATGGGAAAAATCATTTGATAAACCAAAAAGCAACAATTTTTAATGGCTCTTTTGTCTCTGCATTTAGAGAATGGCTTCAGAGACATTTTTCATCCCAAAATGTTGAAGCCGGAGGTGAATAATATATGTTAAATTAATATTAAGGGAACAAGTTTGGAAGACGCCTGAAATCAAACCTCCTGGGCTTTCTGAAATAATTCAGAAGAAAACCTGGGATCATGACTATTTATTTTTTTCAGTAAGCTCTCAAGCCCCTGCTGTAAACTAGACATTGCTGTATGCATAGAGAGGCAAGTTCTGGTCTCTGGTAAGTTGCAGTTTGTGAAATCAAAGATGACCTCATAACGGTGGTGACAATCAGGTTCTAGGGACAGCTGAAGAGACAAAGACAAAGTGATAATAAAGCATGACTAGGAAGTTGTAGGGAGAAGTCAATGTGTGCATGTTACTGTAACTGAGAATTTCATACAATTAAAAGAAGAAGAAAACAATCCCCACAAACAGAAAGCATGGACGATTTCCAGATTTAGAAGGTAGATTGAAAAATGACCTGATTGTTCAAAGTTCCTCAATGCTGAAGTGCATGTGGGGGAATACGGTGGCAGTTACGAGTGGAAAGTTACATTTGGGAAAAGTATGAGAGACAGAACATGATTGTCTCAACTTCATAGATAATTGAGGGTCATCTAATTTTGGTAAGAGGTTAGGATTTGTCCTGTATGAAGACAACTCTGGGGCCATAGTGGAGGACGGCTTAGAGCGGAACAAGATAAAATCCAGAGGGTCGGTTTATCATGTTCTTGGAGCAGTCCAGACAGGTGGTAAGTTCCTAAAGAAAAGAAGAAATGGATCCTAGAAGTATTGCAGAACAAAAATAGATTGGGTGTGGCCGAGGAGAAAAGTTACGTGTTTCAACATGTCCCCCAAATCCACAGCGGATGTGATTAGCAGGATTTTGAAACTCATTATTGAGATACGGGATCCAGGTGAAGGACCAGATCTGGGAGAGAGAGGGGAAAGGGCAAGAATACTTTAATGAAAATGTATGTAATCTAGCACCAGTGACAATAAGTTATCAGAAGCATCAGGGGAAGTATCTAAGCCTCCCTACTAGGAATTCAGGGACATCCGGGGAACGTTGGTCTGTTGAGTCTCCAGGTTAGGTGTAGCAGGGTAAGATGTGCCACCAAATGTGCCGCCAGTGAATGTTGAAGCAAAACTAAATTCTTCCAGCTGCATATTTTCTGCTAGGGAAATCAGCCCCTACTGTCCTACAAGAGTGTGTGGAAGAATCATAAAGCTATTTCTGAGACGGCAACAGTGGTTCTACACCAGATTAACTTAACAATTTTTTTTTTTTTAACGTTTATTTTTGAAGGAGAGAGAGACAGAGTCACAGAATCAGAAGCAGGCTCCAGGCTCCAAGCCGTCCGCATAGAGCCTGACGCGGGGCTTGAACCCGCGAACCGTGAGACCACGACCTGAGACAAAGTAGGCCACTTAACCAACTGAGCCACCTAGGTGCCCCCCAATCAAATTAACTTTTAATGGATAACTGCATGGAAAGGGAGGAAGAGGCTACTCATGAAAAGGAACTGTATTCTTCAGAGGCCAACCACACAAAGACAGGCAAGAGTGCTTCCTCAGCTGAGGAATGTGTTAGAGGCAGGTGAGAGGAGGACCCTTGGACATTGGTACCATTGCTGGTGGAATCCATGGATTAGTAATATGGATGAAATGGCGACCACTTGAAATCATAACTAGCGGGAAGTTTCTTTGGAATATTAGATTACCAAAAAATCAAGTGGAAACTACACACGTCTGCAAGAGCAGAGTCGGGGGGCGGGGGGCTGTAGGATAGGCTTTATTGGAGCAAATGTCTGTGCCTTCATGTGGACACTTGTCCCCAGATTCACTGTCAAAATCACTGGCAGAAAAACAGCACTGTGGGTGCATATCTATTTAGGACAATTTTTGGTTGACTTATAATCCTTTTTTGCTCTTTCTTGCCAGTTGTTTCCCATTCGCCCCAGACTGGTGCTGGCTACGGTATGAAGGGTAATTCTCCCTGGTTCCTCCGTCCCAAGGGTCTCTGGACCTGATTACACTGGCTGTGGCGTCTGCTCTCCATGGCCAATTCCTCCCGGGTCACTGAATTCCTGCTGCTGGGTTTCTCCAGCCTCGGCGAATTTCAGCCTGTCCTGTTTGTCCTCTTTCTCGGCCTCTAATTTGATCATCCCGAGTGGGAACGGCACCCTCTTGTCCGTCATCCGGCTGGACCGCAGCCTCCACACCCCCATGTCCTTTTTTCCTCTGTGTCCTTTCAACCTCGGAGGTCTTCTACACCATTGTTACCCTGCCCAGGATGCTTATCAACCTGGTCTCTGTCCTCAGGACACTCTCCTTCGTGGGCTGTGCCACCCAGATGTTCTTCTTCCTTGGCTTTGCCGTCACCAACTGCCTGCTTCTGGGAGTTATGGGTTATGACCGCTATGCCGGCATCTGCCAGCCTTTGCACTACCTGGTTCTCGTGAACTGGAGGGTATGTGCCCAGCGGGCAGGAATCTGTATTGTTAGTGGCTTCCTAGTATCTCTGGTGGGAACAACTTTGGTCTTCAGCCTCCCTCTCTGTGGCTCCAACAAGGTCAACTACTACTTTTGCGACATCTCACCAGTCATCCGACTTGCCTGTGCTGAAACGTACATCAATGAGCTGGTCTTCTTCATCTGCGGCGCCTTGGTGCTAGTGGTACCCTTGCTCTTCTTCCGCACCTCTTATGGCTTTGTTGTCCACACCATCCTGAAGATCCCGTCGGCTGACGGCAAGGGGAAAGCCCTCCCCACCTGTGCCTCCCACCTCACTGTGGTCATCGTCCACCATGGCTGTGCCTCCTCTGCCTACCTGCGGCCCTCAGCCAAATACTCATCAGGCAAAGACAGACTAGTGACAGCGACCTACACCATCGTCACCCCACTGTTGAACCCTACGGTGTACAGCCTTAGGAACAGAGGTGTGCAGCTGGCCATTCGGGAAATGATCGCAAAGACGGGGTTTTCTCTTAAGACTTCATAATTGGAATGTTTTATACGGTATGCCCACATTTGGGCCAAATGTGCCACTGAGTCATAAAGTTTCTAGTAATATTCGCCTATATAAGTGTGAGGTTTTGGTCGAGTTGTTTGACGTTGCAGGGCCTATCTGTTCTCTTATGTAAAGCAGGCATGGTAATCTATGCCTCTCAAGGTGGTTGGAAAGATTACTGGAGACAGCACAGTGTGTGTCGCTAGAGGTTAAGTCTCCTCCTCCTGTTCTTTCTTCCAATTTACAGTTCTCAAAGACTCCTGGAAACTTTTACTTCTTCTCTCTTTGGCTTGTTTGCCCCAAAGCTCTGATTATACTCCTTGTTTAAGGTTATGTCTAGCTTAAAACAAGGTGCTTGGGTTTGAAGGTGGCTTAGATGTGGGGGTGTGACATGATGGGGAAATCATTTACTGTACTAGGAATTATAAGGTTTCAGCCTGACACTGGTTAAGTCGCGACTCTAAGAAGGTTGTGATTATTGGGGCACCCGGGCGGCTCAGTCGGTTGAGCTTCCAACTCTGGCTCAGGTCATGATCTCACACTCTGTGAGTTCGAGCCCCGCGTTGGGCTCTGTGCTGACAGCTCAGAGCCTGGAGCCCACTTCCGATTCTGTGTCTCCCCCTCTCTCTGCCCCTCCCCTGCTCATGCTCTCTGTCTCAAAAATAAATAAAAACATTTAAAAAAACTTTAAAAAAAAGAAAGTTATGATTGTTTTCTGAATCTAAATTTTAAAATATGGAAAATAAAGATAATTTTCCTCTTCTACTTCACAGGTTTTTTGACCACCCCTTTGAACCATTTCGTATTTAGCATAGAAGTGCTATGTAAATGCGGAAAAAACAGTCAACCATCCAGTTCCATGAAGAAGTTGGAGGAGAGGGGTCTACGTGGCCTTGCATGCTGAATCCATTAAGGAGAGGAAGCTACCCAGTGTCAAAGTTGTCATCAGACTATGTACTTCAAGAGAATGACTTGGGTAGCCATCGTGTCCTACGTCTCACCTGTTCAGAGGTCCTTCCTCAGTACCTCCTGGGAAACCCAGTACCTCCTGGGGAACCAAGCCTGCACCGACTGGGTACCTGTTGTTTCCCCATCGTTGTAGTGGATACTCACCTTTCTATGATTTTCATGTTCTCTGTCTCGTGTCATACCCTGAGTCCAATCTTGGCTCCCAGATGTTGGAGATAGTTACAATCGGGACATTTCCCACTGCCCACCTGAATTTCAGGCACCGTGCCTCCTTGGGTGCAGGTTTCTGGACACACAGCAGCTTCTCAGTATTCTCTTTAAAGCATACCGAATGAAAGTGACGGTCATAGTTCACGTGTGACTGCATTTTCAGGTGGAACGTAACTGTGCTCTCTCTTGTTAAGTTTACTTAGACTTTCGAATTAGAGTGTATAATCAATAATTCTATTTCAAAATTACTCTCTCTCTCTCCCTGGTTTTGTTTCCCATTTTTCAAGTTTGGGTTAAGACTTGTATTATTTTCATTCTTACTAGTTAAATAACCAAGGCCTTTGAAGCACAACATATCCCTAAGTATGGGATGGTCCGTCTCTGTTATTTCATTCCATTCTTTTTTCTTTTCTTCCTAACACATTTGCAACTGTCATTGATTGACCAAATATTATTTACAAGTGGAATATTTGCTAATTTATTATAGATATGTCCTGGCTGACATTCAAATAACTTCTGTTATTTATTTTTAGCTTTTGTGTGTGTTATGTGAGACCATGTGACTGGTGTTAAGTTCTATGTTTACAATTCATTGTGTTTTATTATTATTTTTTTCTGAATGATTCCCTATGAAGTATTTTTATTTAGGTTGAAATAAGACGCATAGTATGGGTGTTCTCTTAATTTTGTAATTAAACCCTTTTAGTATGCAAAATCATTATTTGCTGTGTGTGTATATGATTTGTCATGGTTTCATTGGGCTGATTTCAAATACTTCCCTATTCTATTTCTAGCGATACTGACTTGGGGATTTTGTTACGGAATCTGTTTTTTATTTTCATTTTAAATTCACAAAACTTTTGTGAGAGACCGAGTACAAGCAGGGGACAGGGAGGGAGAATCTTAAGTGGGCTTCACACCCAACACAGAGCCTGACATGGGCTTGATCTCACGACCCTGGGATCACGACCTCAACAGAAATCAAGAGTCAGATGCTCCACCTACCGAGCCACCCAGACACCCCTGGAATCTGTGTGTTTCGAATGCTAAGTAAACCTTTTGGAATCCAACGTATATATTCTATTCCAGAACCCACTAAAATGGTAAACACGAAAGCACTCGTCAAGAAGCAAACAGGAGAGAATAATATACACGAGGGGTAAAAAAGTGATAGAGGCCAAAGAAAAAGTGGTTCTAAGCAGAAAGGTGGTGGGAAACCTGCAGAAGGTGGGAAACCGTCGGAGAGCAACCAGTGACAGCACAGACCTGTGTGCGGACTCTCTCCTCGCAATCAGGCCTCCCTGCTGCTGCGGGAAAGAGCAAGATTGGCTCATGTCCCAGGAAGGAGAGCGGCTTCTCAGCCGATGCGGCTCAGAGGATCTGCAGGAAGGACCAGTTTCTTTCCTTGGTCCATATCATCACCAGCTGATACTTCAGTGAACACAATGAAAACAAAGTACTTGAAAAATGAAAGGGAAAACATCTGAGTGTCCCGTTCTGTCTCCCAAAAGGTGTGTCCACTGATGGGATGTCTCAGTGATATCACGTTCTGGAACGGTTGCCCAACCTGTCGCATTTCATACCAGTCTCGCCACGAGTTGGTAACAAAGAGCTCAGGGACTAGACTGCAGACGCTTCACCTGAGAGTGTTGGCCTCTAGTCCTTTCTGTTCCGTGCCAGGGTCAGACGGGAAGGTTTCCCTTCCGGAGCAGAGACACCAGGCCTCACTCGAGGAGCTCCACTTGAAGCCGTGGTGAGCGTGAGCCTGAGTGTGATCATAGCACAGGGTGTCGCCGGCCTCTCCTCCCTCAACTCCCAGAAGGTGACAGCTATCCTAAACAAGTCCCTTAAGAAACGGGACGATTTCTTTCCACCCAAGGTGACTGGATGTTATCACTTAGCTCAAAATAAATGAGTGACTCTGCTCCGCCTGGCTCTCCTGCTGGGCACCCCCCCCCCCCCCAGTCTTAGTTTCGCCCACGCACAGAGAGCTTCTAGAAGCTTTTTGGTGCCACAGCCCAGAGTAGATTTCAACATCCAAGGCTTGCCAGACATTTGAAGAAGGCTTGAACGTGAAACACAGAGGTCAAAACAGAAGAGCAAAACATTTTCAGAGGAAATCTAAAAGTGCACAGGACCAAAATATATTAACACTGACACCTCTATATAAAATATTGCATTCATGAAAGGACGGTGTATCATGTTCACTTTTTACAGAAACAAAACTCACTAACAGAAAAAACGTACAAATCGCGATTGGCATATCAACGCATTTTCAGAGTGAACCTACACAGGTCAAAAATAGACCATCGCAAACATCTGGTTGCCCTGCCTTCTCCACGAGAAACACCTCCTGTGGCTTCTCCTCCCAGCCTCAGGGTTTGCCTGGCTTCACACTTTATAAGGATAGAATTTAGAGGATGCGGTCTCTACAGTTCTCATCATTCTTTCTCTAGTTTTCCCTCTTTCACATCTGCTTTTCCGGTTTTGGCCCCATCCGTCACGTTCATTCACGCGTATGCCCTTTCAAGGTTAGACCTCATTTATGAAGTGGTTTTTCATTCATTTCTAGCTGCTTCCTAATCTGTCCTTTCGCTTTCCGTGACTTCTCTTCCTCCAGTCACCCGTAATAGAATTCTTTTAAATGCCGATCTTGACTATTACTGTGCACATTCTGTTACTTCTTTAATTCTTTCCAGCGTATTCTGAAATATTGGGTGTAAGTCTCCATCCGTTCTGTGGACGTCCAGGCTCTTGCAAGGCGAGTTCCCCAGGAAGCACGCTGGGAAAGGGTGCGGCCATGTACGATGCTTATTAGTAAACGCATGGAATTAACACCTGTGGGATGGGACTCTTGGGCTGAGGAAGAAGTCAGGCTGGAGGGACTCCCAGTGACAGCGTCAGCCATCCCTGGGAGTGTGTGTGTGTGTGTGTGTGTGTGTGTGTGTGAACTCTGTGGTACAATGGCCATGCAAGGGGGGCCCCCTGCGTTGGGCCAAGATGGCCAGGACTTTATGAACCCACATCAGTCAGGGTTTGGCTGTGCGTTGCTGCAGGAGACGTTGTTACTTAGGGTGAGGTGTCTAAGCTGCTGATGAAACGTCCGGAGAGGCACACAGCTGAAGTCCACCCACCCACAGCACTGCCCTCACCCGGAGCACAAAGCCTTTGTGGAGGAGACTCTGCATCCGGGTCATCTCTACAAGCCTTTATGTGGAGGAGAATCTGCATCCGGGTCATCCCTACAAGCCTTTCTGTGGAGGAGAATCTGCATCCGGGTTGTCACTACACAGGCACTCCGCTAATTCCTCCAGGGATGTTGTTCTGCTGGGTTTTTCTGTGTGATCTTTGTCTGAGTTCATTGGTGTGAGACTGGTTTACCTGCCCTCCCAAAGGGGAGACTGGGCTGCCATTATCCTCCTAGTTTTGTAACAAGAGCTCCTTCTGTGCTGCCATCGCAAAGGATCCAACTGTTAACACAGCAATAAGCTTTCCTTGTTTGGTATCATGTTTTCATGTTGGCCAGTTGGTTTTTAGGTTCTTACCATTGGTGGCTGTTTTTTGTTCTTGTTCTCATGATACTAGGACTACCAGAAACAAACAAAAAACAACAACAAAAAAACCCCACAATCATTCTTCTCCTCTGCTGTTTCAAAAATTTTGATGCTGTATTTTGAGTTTCTTGAGTATATTTTGTGGGTTGAGTTTTTTAAAATGCAGTCATGGGAGTTTTAACGTCCTTTTGCATTCACTTTTCCCTTAACTTACTTTTAAATTGAGGAATAATTTACATAAATAAAATGCAAATATTTTTTTTTCTCAACGTTTTTATTTATTTTTGGGACAGAGAGAGACAGAGCATGAACGGGGGAGGGGCAGAGAGAGAGGGAGACACAGAATTGGAAACAGGCTCCAGGCTCCGAGCCACCAGCCCAGAGCCCGATGCGGGGCTCGAACTCACGGACCGCGAGATTGTGACCTGGCTGAAGTCGGACGCTTAACCGACTGCGCCACCCAGGCGCCCCTAAAATGCAAATATTTTAAGTATAAAGTTACTTATGAATTTTTGCAAATACATCCACCCACTTAACCACCAGAGCAACCAAGAAATACGACAGATCTGTCATCCTCAACGTTATTCCATACCATTTTCCAGCTTGCTTCCTGCCCTGAGACCACAGAGTAGTGATTTTGTTTTTTCCAGCTTTACTGAGCTGTGTTGACATGCAGCATTGTGTAAGGTAAAGGTATATAATGCAACGATACATACGTGTATATTGAGAAATGCTTACCACCGTCAGATTAGCTAACACCTCCATCACCTCACAAATTACTTTTATTTTTGTGGTGAAAACATTTAAGATCAACGCTCTCAGTGACTTTCAAGTATATAATACAGCGGTGTTAATTAAGGTCATCAAGCTGTACCTTGGACCCTAGAACTTACCCATAACTGCAGGGGTGCGTCCTTTGACCAACAACTCCCTCCTCCCCACCCTCCTGCCCCTGGCTCCCACCCTCCTACTCTCTGACTCTGTTACCTCAGCTTTTTGGGATTCCACATACAAGTGAGGCCATATGGTACTTATCTTTGTCTGACTTTATTTAGTGTAATGTCCTCAAGGTCCATCCACATTGTTGTAAATGGCAGGATCTCCTTTTTCATTGCTGAAAAAAAATCTCATGGCATTCATTGCTGTTTAGAATTCTCTGGTAAGAATATGCCAAAAAAGGCTTATCCATTTATCTGTTGGTAGACATTTAGGTTGTTGCCTCTTCTTGCTATTATGAACAAATCTGCCATGAACATATTTTGTAAAAGTCTTTGGTGGATATTTGCTTTTGTTCCTCTCTCTTATGTCTGGGTAGATACATATTTAATTTTATAAGATGTTGCCCAGTGTTTTTCAAAGTGGGTGTGGCACGTGATACTCCTACCAGTTGCTTCACATTCTTTCCAGCTTTTGGTATTGGCAGGGGTTTTGTTTTGCTCTTGTTTTGTTTTTCTAAATATAGGTAGTTTTAGTGGGGCAAGTACTATCTCATTTAGTTTTATTTTGTATCACCTTGATATCTAATTATGCTGAATGCTTTTTTTTTTTTCATTTCCTGATTGGCTATTTATATATCTTTTTAGTACATTGTTCTAGTCTTCTATGTTGATAAGACTGGTTTTTTAATTATTGAGTTCCAGGAGTTATTGACAGACACTGGGTTAAAGTTTTTTTTTTTTTTTTTGTAAGATACATGTATTGTGAATATTCTCCACAAGTCTGTAGACAGCATTTCTATTTTCTCAGTAATGTTTTTAATGCGAGTGAGCTTTTTCATTTTGCTTAAATTTACTCATAAATTTATTCTCTCATTTTTAGTGCTTCTTGGGTCTTGTCTAAAAAACATTTTCCTAAACCAAGGTTGGGGAAAACTCCTCTTGCATTTGCTGGTAGCAAGTTTCTACCATGAGCTTTTATACATGGTGTTGGGTTCATTTATGTTCCATCTCTTAACCAAAGATATTGAGACATAATTTATGTATAATAAAAGACACCCACTTTAAGTGTATGGTTTTAGGTGTTTTGACAAATATACATACCATGTAACCACCACCATGATCCATAGGAAGCATTCCATCACCCCAACATTGTCCCTCGTGCCCCCTCCTGATCAGTCTCCTAGACACCACCGCATTCGATGATACTAGAATTTCATATGAATGGAATCGTATAGTGCGTACTTTTTTGCTTTTTTGGTCTCTTCCATGAAGCATATTTTTTGAAATGTAGCCACATTGTGTGTGACCTAGGAGTTCATTGTTTCTGCTCCTTTGTGTAAATACACTGCAGAGTGTCTGTGCAGGCACCCGATCATGGTGCCCTTCTCAATTTTCACACATTTCAGTAACATATGGGATGTTGTTATTCTGTGGAACAAATATCTAGGCGTGGAATTGCCGAGTCATGTAGCACATATAAGTTAGCTTTCTAAAAGATTGCCCAACAATTAGGCAAAGAAGTTTGCTGTCCGACTTTCTCCACAGCAATGGGTGAGAGGTACCGGCTGCCCGTCACACTCAACACAATGGATCGGTCTTAATTTCATCCATCGGGTAGATCCGTAATGGAACTGGCTGTGGCTGAATTTGAATTTCCTTCACGACTAAAGATGCCGAATATCTTTTTGTGTGTCCATCGGCTATTTCTGTGTTTTCTTTAGTTGAGCCTTTTTCTAACATCTTGTACTCATTTCTGAACTGGAATGCGTCTGCCTTTCCAATTTTTGGATTGGATTCCTTGTCTCCTAATTGAATTGTGTGAGTTCTTTCTATTTTCCACGTATTTTGTTTGGTCACATATGTATTGTCAAAATATTTCAGTCATGTTGTGGTTTACTTTTCATTGTTTCTAATTAAAAAATTTTTTTAGTGTTTATTTATTTCTGAGACAGAGAGAGACAGAGCATGAGTGGGGGAGGGGCAGAAAGAGAGGGAGACACAGAATCCGAAGCAGGCTCCAGGCTCCGAGCTGTCGGCACAGAGCCCGACGTGGGGCTTGAACTCACCAACCCTGAGATCATGACCTGAGCTGAAGTCGGTCACTCAACCTACTGAGCCACCCAGGTACCCCTACTTTTCATTTTTTTTTTACCAGGGTCTTTTGAATAACAGAGTTTTGGTAAAGTCTAATTTATTGATTTTGAATTTTACAGCTCATATGTTTTGAGTCTTATTTAAGAAATATTTGTTGGGGCGCCTGGGTGGCGCAGTCGGTTAAGCGTCCGACTTTAGCCAGGTCACGATCTCGCGGTCTGTAAGTTCGAGCCCCGCGTCAGGCTCTGGGCTGATGGCTCGGAGCCTGGAGCCTGTTTCCGATTCTGTGTCTCCCTCCCTCTCTGCCCCTCCCCCGTTCATGCTCTGTCTCTCTCTGTCCCAAAAATAAATAAACGTTGAAAAAAAAATTTTTTTAAATAAAAAAAAAAAAAGAAATGTTTGCAAAACCCAATTTCACTAAGATTTTTTCCAATGTGATTTTTTTTGTAAGTTTTATAATATCAGCTCTTCCAGGCAGGGTATGATTCATTTCCAGTTCAATGTTTATATGGTAAGAGAAGACGGCAAGATTCTTTCTCTACCCAAATGCATCATTTGGAAAGATTATTGAACTGAATTCCTGGCAGTCTTGCAGACTATTAATTGCCTACACAAATGTGGATCCATTTCTGGACACTCTATTTGGATCTGCTTGCCTAAATTTATTAATACCAAACTGTCTTTTTAGAGGTAGCTTTGGAATCAGTGCAATTCCCTCTGGATCCTGCCCACCGGGTTTCTCAGGGAAGCCATCCATGGGAAGGGCTACACCTCTGAACCTGCTGGGGAGCCACTGTCGGTGGCACTGCAGAAGCCACTCACGTGAAGTGCCTCGCTATGGAAATTTCTGGGAGAATTGCTGATGGGGACAGGGCAGCTGAAATGGTGGGAGGGAATACCACTGGGTGTCCCTTGCACTGTAGGCCTCCAAGCTAAAGAGAGCACAGCAGAACCAGGGACAGGGTCCCCATCTAGTGCTGCTGTCCCCTCAGCATCTTCTACTGACAAAACTTAGTGTCATGTTGGCTGACAAGGGAGAAGTGTTCCAGTATCACAATGAGAGCAATTAGAGGAAGTTTTAGAGCTGAAACACAATTCCATCCATAATTTTCACAGCCCACTAGAGTTAATGGTGTGGCTACACTTGAAATGGAGAAGCTTTGGAATTACTTGGATCCATTTATCCCCACCCCATCCCTTATGCTAGTCTATTACTTCTGTGTGCATTAAAAACTCATAGGAAAATGTAGTAATTTTTGCTTTATTCATAAGTATTCTAAAGACATTAAGAAGAAAAAAATCATCTTTTGTGTTTACTCAAATATTTATAATTGTAATATTGATTTCTTTTTGATGATAGATCTTTAATATCTATATTTGTTCATATTATCCTTTAGGAAGTTTTGGAGGATGAATAGATGATTACTTACAGCACTAACTGACGAGTTTCCTATTGACCTAATCCTTCTGGGTTGTGTGATGAGAGCCAGATGTTGACGAACACACATTAAGGTCTGTACTGCATAGGAATAACCCTGAAGTTAGGAATCTGGGAGCTTTTTTGGAGTGGAACAGTTCTTACCCTCCCAACCTAACAGAGGGAGAAGAACATTTGTTCCCTTGTTATTTGCAGTCCTTTGGAAGATGAACACCCAGTTCCAAGGTCGGGAAACACATACTTCCAAGAAGGCCAATCTGTCACTAATTATTTAGCATATTCTAGATTTCAAGCCTTGTCCCTCAAGCTAGGTGCCAGGTTTATTTACTGAGGGAAAATTCACATATGTACTTTCTAACACTCCGCTACTCGAGTTTCTGTCTTGTACAATTTCCCTTTAGCTTGAAAACCTTCCTTCTGTATTTAAGCTAGCCCAATCCAAGCTTATTGGGACAAATTCTCTTAGTTTCCCATTATGTAAACATGTCTTTATTTTACCTTCAGTCCTAAAGAGTATTTTCAATGGAAATGTAATTCCAAACTAGTAGTTTTATTAATTTTTTTTCTCTTACCATTTTTACATTTCTGTTCCACTGTTTTCTGGCCCTAATTTTTTTTTTGGGGGGGGGAGGAGGGATTGGCTTTCGAGATATGCTTCCCCCCCCTCTCCGCCACCACAGTTTGGCTCTGATGCACCAAGGTATGGATTTCTTCCTATTTATCTTGCTTGAGATTTGTTGGGATTCTTGAATCTGTAAATTCGTGCCTTGAAAAATATTTGTGGAATTTCTGGCCTTTATTTTTTTCAAATAATTTTTCTGCCTTATTCTCTAGCTCACTCTTTTTTAGAGTGTCAATTACACATGAGTCAGACTGATCTGTGTGGTTCCCCATATGCTTGGGGTTCTGTGTGGCTGTTTTCATTGTTTTCTTGTCTTGTTCGCACTGAGTCATTTTTTTTTTTTCATTTATTTTGAGAGAAAGTATGAGCAGGGGAGGAGGGGCAGAGAGAGAGAAGGAGACAGAGAATGCCAAGCACGTTCTGTGATGTCAGTGAGGAGCCTAACCTGGCGCTTGAACTCAAGACCTGTGAGATCATGACCTGAGCCAAAGTTGGACGCTTAACCAACTGAGCCACCCAGGCGCCCCCATCAAGTCACACTTTAAATCCAAAATTACTTTCCATATACAAGACCAGAAAAATATGGCCATTCTTGAGGAAGAAGACAATCAATATAGACCTACTGAGATGTAACTCAGTGTTGAAATTCGTAGGCCAGGATTTTAAATCAGCTATGATAACTATGTCCAGTAACGTACATAAAATGTTCTTGTGATGTTGACCATCTGACAAGTCTCAGAGGAAAAACAGAAACTACAAAAAAAAGACCCCCCCCCAAAAAAGGTAGAACTGAAAATACATTATCTGAAAAAAAGAAAAAAAAAAACTTCAAAAGATGAAATTAACATCAGAATGGAGGTAACAGAGGAAGGAAGCAGTGAACATTATTACTGAGCTATAGAAATAACTCTGTGATTGGATGCTTGCATGGCTCAGCCGGTTAAGTGTCTGACTCTTGATTTCAGCTCAGGTCATGATCTCACGGTTCTTGCGTTCAAGCCCTGCGTCAGGCTCTGTGCTGACAGCTCAGAGCCTGGAGCCTGCTTCAGTTTCTGTGTCTCTCTTTCTGCCTCTTCTCCGCTCATGCTCTGTCTCTCTCCCTTTCAAAAACAAATAAATATTAAATTTTTTATGAAGTGTGACCTGATGAATATTATGTTGTAGAGACTCGGCTAAAATAGTTTGACAATTGCTGATGTTTTTAGTTTTAGGAGGCAGGTAACTTGGTTGGACTAAAACTCAACACTTGTTCTCTGGGGTGGTGGTTCAAATCTCTGTTTAATCCTTTCAGACTCTGGGCTGCTTTGAGTCTTTCCCACACATACAGACTTCAGGGATCAGCTAGACATTTGGGCAGAACATATATGTGGAAGGAAGCTCTCTCTGGTTCTCCCATTTCCAGGATTTTATCTTCACCTCCCAGCATTCTGGTTACCCCAAACGCTATCCCCTGGTTCTTTGTGCTGGGAAACCTGTTGGTTTCTTTTTTGAATCTTAATCTTTTCACAAACAGTGCTGACTGTGGCCTTCATTAAAACTGAAAACTTACGCTGTGTACTTACCTACTTCCAAGTGTTGACTACACTCTGGATCTGCCTGCTGTTATCCTATATTTAGTGCCTTCAGCTAGTTGCCCTTTGTGTTTTTTCCCGATTTTGTAGTAATTGTCTTCAGGAGGGTTGGTCTTGTAGGGACTTACTCAGTGAGACCAGAAGCAGAATTGCTGCTTGCCTTTACTTTTAAGAAAGTTTTAACCTCATAATAGAAATGAAATGTTTTTATGTAATAAAATTATTCCCTAATTACTACTTAATCAGTGATTCAGTTGGAAATTAACGCAGGAAATAGGAAATTATGTGAGTATTGTTAGAAGAAAATTTGATTAAAAAACTATAAATGATCGGAATGTTTGAAAAGGTCAAGAGTCTGTCACTGGCATCATTGATTCAAGGACACAGGACAACAGCTGAAATCTGTAGCCAAGGAAATGTTGCTGCTGTCACTATTTAACTGCTTTCTCTGAGTACAACACTTGGGAGCAGAAACTGAATCTAATTCCTACAATATACTCAGATTCTTACTATTTTGCTTCTCTGTACAAGCAATATAAAAGAAAGATGGCCTCAGTTTTGCCTCCCGTTTTCAGTATAATGAGGAAAACCCCAGGGAGGGTGAAGTTGAAATAGAGAAAAAAGGAGAGCTAGGAAAACAGACTGAGTTCTGATGACTTCACGGTCTGATGACATCATGGTCTGTGACTCACAGTTTGCCTGAGCTAATCTCCTGATGTGCTGATGTATGTGCAGATATGGGTGTGATGGATGGTTCTTCGTTTTTATGTAGTGAATCCAATTTAAATTGGATTTTAGTTTTCACTTTTTTCAGTACAACAAAACAATTTATCTAGGAACCATTTCAAGAGTTCCTGTTGAGACAAACCCTACCCCCTCCATTCCTCAGCATAGGGCTGGTTAAAAAGGTCCGTGAAATCTATCACACAGTGTCCCACCTTCTCTTCTATAGAGGAAGAACATTGATTAAATTCCATATATAGCTGTGTAGACTGAATCTCTCAGTCTTTTGAATTACATCACTAAAAATGGAGGTTCAAGACTTTTGTCCCCATTTTTATCCTGTTATTTGGGTAAAGCCAGCTCACGGAGTAAGAAATCTAGCACAAAGGGGCACCTGTGTGGCTCAGTCAGTTAAGCATCTGACTCTTTATTTGACTTGGGTCAAGATCTCACGGTTCGTGAGTTTGAGCCCAATATCAGGCTCTGTGGTGCTTGGGACTCTTTCTCTCCCTCTCTCTACGCCCTTCCCCAGCTCTCTCTGCCCCTCCCTAGCTCTCTCTCTCTCTCTCTCTCTCTCAAAATAAATAAACATTAAATTTTTTTTTAAAGAAATCTAGCACAAGGAGTAAAGCTAGGTCAAGGGAAAGAGAATGGGAAAAAGATTTTTTCAATCAAAATGCATTCACTCAACAAATATTTATTGAATGTCTATTGTGTATCAGGCAATATCTTAGATATGGAGTCTAAACATTTAGTGGAACAGAGGGAGAGATCCCCACGGGGTTGGAAAAGAGAGATATAATCACAGACATTATATTGTCTATTTAATAGACAATAATCATAAATTGTGGGACGCGCTAAAGAGAAGTAAATTAGGGATAAAGACATTTCTCTGAGGTTGGCCTCTGAGTCAAGACTCAGAATAACCCATAATGCAAGTTCCCGAATTGAGCCATATCTGATCAGGTTTGTCATGAACTTCCCCATTGTTTCAGCTAACAGATTCCCTTTCCTTATGCTAAATCATGTTCTCCTTCTTTCTCTCGAAAGCCAGAGGTACTAACATAACACAGTCTTCTTTTTATAGTGTAATTTGAAAGATTTTTTTTTCTTTTTTCTTTCTATTTTTATTTCTATGATTTATGTGCATAGCCTGTTTTGTGTATTGGTCTGGATTCTCCAGAGGAACAGAATCAGTAGAATATCCGTATATCTTGTATAGATAGATCATCTAGATGCATCAAATAGATGAATACGTAGGTATTTACTATAAGGATTTGGCTGAAGCGATTATGGAGGCTGAGAATTCCCAAGATCTTCAGTCAGCAGATTGGAAAACCAAGAGATCCAAAGGTATCATTTCAGTACAAGTCTGAACATCTGAGAACCAGGAAAGCCAGTGGTGGAAATTCCAGTCCATGTGCAGATGCTAAGGCTGGAGACTGACATCCTAGCTCTATGCTAGCCAGGCTCAGAGAAGGAAACCTCTTCTACTCAGCCTTTTTGTTCAATTCAGACGGTCACCTGACTAGACAAGGCCCACCCATGTAGGGGAGTGCAATTTGTTTTTCTCAGTCTACTGACTCAAATGTTATTCTCATCCAGAAAAAAACTCACAGACCCACCCAGAATAATAAACAACTAAATATCTGGGTACCGCGTGGCCCAGTCAAATTTACGTAGAAAAAAGTAACCATCATATCTTGTTAGTTTTTATATTACATAGTAATTTTAAAGTTTAACAGCTTTGGGGAACCTGAATGGCTCAGCCAGTTAGGCGTCCCACTTCAGCTCAGGTCATGCTCTCATTATTCATGAGTTCAAGCCCTGCATCGACATCAGGCTCTGTGCTGATGGCTCAGAGCCTGGAGCCTGCTTTGTATTCTGTGTCTCTTCTCTCTCTGCCCTTCCCCCGCTCATGCGTGTTCACGCGCTCTCTCTCTCTCTCAAATAAATAAACATTAAAAAAGTAAAAATTAAAAAAAAGTTTAACAGCTTCTTCTAACAGCTGCTTTTATTATATAAAACACAGATGTCTTTCTTAGTTCAAAACTGTTTACAACTTCATGTATTAGAAATTCGCATTTTACTTTTTCTTCTTTGAGATCCCATATTTTGAAAAGATTTTAAATTGTACCTTTGTTATATACTATCCTCTTTTTCTTCACTTAGTATCTTTTCCCTTTACTTTAATACAAGGCAAGGTGCAGAGAGAGAAGCAACAGAAATGCAGATTCTTGAGAGCTTTCGTCTCACCGAATCCTAAAGAATGTAAATATAAAAATTAGAAGTAATTTCCTACAGCAGTTGCTGGAAAATATAACTGAAACCTATGCTTCCTATGTTCACATTGTTCAAACTTGGGATTGGTGCCTGATAACAGTGTCTCCATGGCCACGAAAGCCACCATTGTAGTGGCGAGGATCTAGAGCCTTGGGGATGAAGTCAGTGGGGGTGATACACAGCATTTGCCAACAAAACTTTCCTCAAGACGAAGTGTCTCCATTTGAATTTAGTTGATAATCTTTTCTGTGAATGTGCGATTAGCCTGTCCAGGGCTATTGCTTTGATTGCATGCATGGACCACACTGAAATATTTGAGATGGAGTATGTTTCCTCTACTTTTGCTGGAAACCTGAGTTTAAGCTCTAATAAAAAATAATGGCTAATTTTAACTTCCTGAAATAGTATCTTCCAGTGCCTGAGGGAGGGACTAAATCCATAACTGTGTCCAAAACTGACCCCAGAAATGTGACTAACTGCGGTGTTTTTCAGATTTCTTCCTGCTTGGAAACCTTGGAGGTCTTTGAACAGGTGTTGTGCCGCAGCGAGGCCCCCGTCCCTGTGCAGAAACGTTTATTCAGGAAGATGCACTGAGCGGACCAGATGTCCCAGGAACCCCGGGGTTCAGCAGCTCTTGCCAGGGGCTCATGTGCACATTTGACAACTACCGGAAGCAGCAGTAGCTGTTGTCAGATCTCAGCTGGTGGCCTCTGAAAATGATCTAACTGGAAAGACGAGGAGTCTGAGTCAGGAATGAGCTCACTTAGGAATTTCTGCTGCTCTGCAGGCTGGGACCTGCCAATAGGAACATCTCTGCCCAGGGCCACTCCCGAACCTGCAGCAACACTCCCTGTCAAGTGCACTCAGTGCTCTCAGACATCCCTGTGACTCAGTCATGATTCATGAGGGAAGGTACAGACGGTGGAATTTTTATATTATGTCACTGAAGAGGAAGAATGATGATTCCCAAGGAACTTGTCTGTCTTGGGTCAGGCTATCAGAGAATCGCAGGGAAGATGGGGTGCCTGGGTGGGCTTAGTCCGTTAAGCGTCGACTCTTGATTTCTGGTCATTCGGCTCAGGTCGCGATCTCACCGTTGGTGAGTTCAAGCCCCACGTTGGGCTCTGTGCTGACGATGTGGACCCTGCTTGGATTCTCTGTCTCCCTTTCTCTCTGCCTCTCTCTCTCTCTCTCAAAATAAATAAATACATTTTTTTAAAAAGAGAGAGAATTACAGGGAAGAATGAAGACCATTGGCTTGCCAAACCCTGGAAGGTATTACCCACAGGTTTTGGTCCTATTCCCTACCCTTGGGGCTGACACTGATTGGAGACCTTGTCATCTCCAGGAAGCTAGGAAAAGTGTGGTGTCACATATGTGACCTGCGTGTAAACACCCCACCCCTTCCCTCGGTCCTCAAATCTACTCCTCACTGCTGCTCGTGGAGGTCTCAGTTCTGCCAGCTAAGACACCACGCCGTGCTCCCACACCCTCTCCTTGGTGCAGAAACGTAATTTGAGAGGTTCAGAGGAACCTTGACTGACAGAGGGAGCTTTGTTTCTTCTTTTGCAATGTCAGAACAAGACTTGATTTGTCCTGGGGATGTCCAAGGAAGGGGCTTCTCCCTCACATGAAAGACCCCGGAAGAGACAGCCCTGCGTCGCCTCCTACCATATGGGTTTTCACGTGCACGTCTCTGTCCTTCACCTGCCACGGTTTTCAGCTCCTAATGAGCTACGAGGCAACCTGGGACTGATTGCCAACTAATTGCCAACGTCAGGGTTTGTTTCATGTTCTCTTTTTATCCAACTGGCCCTGTGAGATTTGAGTCCACGGGGTTGCCTGCATCCCTTTCCTCATTGTAAGGATTGGAACCGTGCCAAAAATAAAATTGTAATAATGGCTCCCAGGAGCTTGGGGAAGTATAAATATAAACCAGCATGTCGGAACCACAGCTAATGAGAGACAAAAGAAAAGTTCTTCTATGATGCTTCAGGGGATACTTCCCAGAATTCTCAGCAGAGGAAGTAGGAGTACACAGTTTGGCTCATGGAGATGTCCATAGTAGAAAGGAAGAGAGTAAAGCCATTTCGGGATAGAAACGATTATAGCCACATTAATTTTTTTAGTCTCCTTTGATGAGATTTCTGGGTGTCACTGGATTCTACTCGCTGTGTGCTAAGGGAGCAAAGGGAAATAACCCCCGTTGGGTTACTTTACGTGGGGAATCAAGTGAAGATAGTGTTTGGGTCCAGTAATAGACAAGTGCCAGGCACCAGCGATAATTTTAGAAAAGTCCTAATGATCCCATGAGCTTCAGTCTGTCTGTCTCGTTAGTGAGGGTTACAAAGAGCATGTGAGGAGAGTAAGGGACGCACATGTGTGGTAGCTTGGAAAAATGGAGGACAGTATAGGGCTTTGGGGAGAGAAAATAAAATAGGGCATCACTCAACATTTAGTTCATTCAGCTTCCATTCTCAAATGTCTCATGAAACTATTCTCTAGCGACAGTGGTATACCAGAAAAGTCTAATGGGTGACCAAAGAGTGAAAGAAGCAAGTGTCTGAGATGTCTTTCCTTACAGACCTTCTGCTGTCTTTAGACCTCACCACCCAAACGTTGTGTGGACAAAGCATCTAAGCCTCAGAGATGGGAACTGAGGAGGTAAATGAGTTACGTTCCTCAGGGAAGACCCTGGTGGTGATCTTTTGTTAGCCATCAAGTGATGCATAAAGGGTTTTGAGGATCCAGAATCATAGATGGAAAAATAAAGCAGACACTCGCACTTCCAGTGCTCTTGTGAAAGCAAGGGAACCCAACACGAATGCACTCAGAGCTGACGTGGGTGAAGGCACGATCCCCCAGAGGTGTGGGATCAGCAGTCAGCCGGGCTCTGGAATTGAGCTACATTAGCTAAAGAATGTCGTTTTGCAATCTATTCTGTGCTTTTATTGTTTTCAATTATTTGGTTGGTCTGGATGTTTCTTTATTACTTTATTAAATTCATACTTGCTTTCAGTTGAATGGAGGGGAAAGGATCTGTCCATCCTTTAGCAAGGAGAAATTACAGGGAGCTGAACCCCTCGAGGACAGGTGTGCCCAACGCAGAGGTGAGCTCTGTTGGAAATCCAAGGAAAACGTGGAGAAATATAATGGTTCAGATCGAGGAGAGGTCTGATGGGTTGGATGGATTTCTGTTTGAAGCTTAAAATTGCTTATAGGAGAACTCTAAATCAGTTTGCTCTTCCTGGCAAAGTGGTAAGCAGGGGGTAAGACCAATGCCCTGTGTGACCGTAAGAACCTGAAATGGTCTTAGAGCTATTTCGGTGCACGAAGCCTCCTTCCGACACCCCTCTCTCCAGTGGGTCGAACAGGTTGCGGGATTCGGTCCAAAGATAAACTAATGTCCACGCATTATTATCATCACTAAAAATATGCACAAAAAGGAGTTGGGTTTGAATGTTGGCTCAATAGTTTTTTTAAAAATAAAACAGCGTAAAAAAACACACAAAACAGGTGGAGATACACTGAAAGCACATCCCAAAGGAAACTTAAGAAGGACTAGCAACCATTTCCTGAAGATTAAACAACATATGTAGCAGAGGCTGACATTTACTAACAGTTTACAATGTGCGTGTGCTGCGCAAAGTGCTTTCACTTCCATAAGAGCCCTGGGAGAGAGGTGCCGTTAACATCTTTACGTTACAGATGGGAAGACAGGCACAGACGAAAAATGACAGAGTTGGGATTGTCACACAGGAACTCTTCAGACGCCTCCGTTTGAACTAGGCAGTGTGAAAACATTACCTAGACTTAAGCACTGTAAGAGATGCCAAAATGTCCCTGGAAACAGGTGTAATTCTACAATTTTTGAAACAGTTCTATAAACTGACATGATCGTTTGGGCATTTCCTGCCTGCCTTCGCCTTCCTCCTTCTATTTGTTGTTACTCTATCATAGTGGGACAAGCCGCCCGCCTCTTTCAGAATAAACGATCTGCTTCTTCATTCCTGTTCTCTGTAGGTCAATCTTGGGGACCAAGTCAACCAAGCTAATTTCTCCTCTGTCACAGAGGTTGCTGCTGGGCTTCTCCAACCTCGGAGAAATCCAAAGCTCATCCTCTTTGCTGTATTTCTGTGCCTGTATCTGATCGTTCTCAGTGGGAACATCACCATTGTCACTGTCGTATGCCTGGCTCGCAGCCTCCACGTACCTATGTGCTTCTTCCTGAGGCTACTTCCCATCTCTGAGACATGCTACACTCTGGTCATCCTGCCCAAGATGCTCATAAATCTGTTGTCCCCGCTCAGAACAACCTCATTTGTCGACTGTGCCACTCGGATGCTTTCCTTCTTTGGTTTTGCTGTCACTAATTGCATGCGGCTGGGGGTCATGGGTTATGACCACTATGCTGCCATCTGTCATCCACTTCGGTACCCTATCCTCATGAGCTGGCAGATATGGGGACAGCTGGAAGCCACTTGTGCTGTGATTGGCTTTTGTTCTCACTGATAGGCTCCCTCTTAGTCTTTGAACTCCCTTTCTGTGGCCCCAGTAAGATCAACCACTGCTTCTGTGACATCTTGTCAGTTATCCAACTTGCATGTACTGAAACCTACATCAATGAGCTGATCATCTTCATTGGTGGGGTTCCAACACTCATGATCTCCCTGACTTTTTTCTGCATCTCGTATGGCTTCATTGTCCACACCATCTTGAAGATCCCATCCACTGATGGCAAGCGGAAAGCCTTCCCCACCTGTGCCTCCCACCTCACTGTGGTCGTCGTCCACCATGGCCGTGCCTCCTCTGTCTACCTGTGGCCCTCAGCCAAGTTCTCATCCAGCAAAGACAGGCTTGTGACAGTGGCCTACACAGTTGTGACTCCACTGATGAACCCCGTGGTGTATAGCCTCAGAAACAAGGCTGTCGAGATAGCCATTTGGAAAGTGATTGGCCGAAGAGAATTTTATCCTAAAGCTTTGTTTTTTTTTAAACAAAGTTTTTTACATTTATTTATTTTTGAGACACAGAGAGAGACGGAGCACAAGTCAGGGAGGAGCAGAGAGAGAGGGAGACACAGAATCAGAAGCAGTCCCCAGGCCCTGAGCCGTCAGCAAAGAGCCCAACGTGGGGCTCGAACTCACAAACAGAGATCATGACGTGAGCCGAAGTCAGACACTTAACCGACTGAGCCCCCCAGGCGCTCCGATCCTAAAGCATTGTAATGACAACACTTCATGTCTGTGCAACCACCGTTTCTGAGGACACGGCTATAATTATGAAGCTGATGGCACTGTCATCTTCCATTTACACAGCACAGTGTAACCTCACAGTACAAGCTTCCCCGGGGTATTATTTTGGTAGGCATTGTGGAGAGCAGCCGTAAACCTGGGCTGATTATTAGTCAGATACAAGCCTCAAATACTTTTTTTTAAGTCTTATTTCTTTATTTTGAGGGAGACAGAGTGCGAGTGGGGGAGAGGCCAAAAGAGAGGGAGAGAGAGAACCCCAAGCAGGCCCCGTGCCCAGCATGGAACCTGCTTGGGGTTGCCTCCCACAAACTATGCAATCGTGCATGAACCTGAGCCGGAATCAAGAGTTGGACACTCAACCGGCTGAGCCACCCAAGCACCCCTCAAACACTCTTACACTTGTACAAGTATTTTGCTTTTTCAGAATATTTAATTGGGACTGATTTTATTCCATTCCAGGAAAGATAGGTAACTTGGGTTAGGAGGTTCGACCATCAGAGCTTCTCAGTGATTTAAGAAAATCTCAGTAGGACCCTTCACAAAAATCGTGGGTAAATAGGATACATGTAATGGAGAAGCATTACCACAGCCATGAGCCACCGGTGTTGGAAAGGATCCAAGGCTGTCGCTTCCACTGCCCTGTCATTCCGGAGTCCCACCTGCAGTATCCTGGCTCTGCCTGACTGCTAAACAGGGGCCAGACACTGTCCAACATCCCTAAGTGTTATCAAGTCCCACCTTTGTGTATCTTCCTCCTTCCGGTCCTAGTTATTACCTCTGGAGATGCGTATCTTGTACCTAATATCTCACGTACACAGCAGCAACTCAGATATTTGAAGACGATAGCACGTGTTTCCTTTGCAGCACCTTTAACTCAGCGGGTGACTCTTTTGACCTTCATGGCAAATCACAGGTTACAGACCCCTCAAAATCCTGGTCATCGTTCTCTGGGTTATTCTCAAGGTATTCCCCATTTTGTCAACAGTATTCTTCAAATGGGTCACCAGGAAATGGGTGTACCATTCCAGGTGGGAGTATAGTCATCTGCCTTGTTCTGGAAGTCAATTTTATATTAATACAGTGTAGATTTTTTCCCCCTCTCACTTCCTGGTAATTTCTGTCACATATGTGCTCTTCCTGGACTCATATATCCTTTAGGTTAAGGGGTTTTATGTTGTATTATCCCCAGTCCTATCCTTGCGAAGACTATTTTGGTTAGTTTGGTTTAGTTGTATCATTCATTAAGGCAAGCTCATATTTCATATTTTCCCCCTTAAATCTCTGCCTTTGACTTTAGGCCAGAATATCCAGTTCTTTTCATACTTTATAACATCAAGCCTACTGGTTATCTCTCTTATAACTCTGTTCTGTTCCTTCTTCTGGATTTGAAGGCTAAAGAGTATATGTATTGTGTAGAAACACAATTAACAGTGGCTGCATGGATTCCAATACCGATTTATGCCCAATGTATCTATGACTAGATACAAATGGCGGCCAAGTGCCCGCCGTGATGGTTCACATGCTCAGATATTTCCCATCTTCGTCCTGGGTGCTCCACAGAACAGAATCATTTGCTTGATCTCCAGGAGTCCCATGTAGGAGCCCTCACGCTTGACTTCTGCTCCACGGGGATTTCCTCCAACATCTGTGAGTCCTAAAGA
>NW_024412438.1:2139055-2172333 GCF_014898765.1 Herpailurus yagouaroundi | reverse complement strand
ACTTCTGCTCCACGGGGATTTCCTCCAACATCTGTGAGTCCTAAAGAGGAATAGTTCTTCCCTTTCTCAAAGTACACTCTGGGAAAGAATGCCAGATTGGTGGGCAGGCAGGCGAGATGATTTGGGACGCGGTACAAGTTTCCTCTGTTGCAACAGGGCTTGGGCAATCTTATAAAGTCAGCTGGTAGAAGCAGAAGCCTGAGGGAAATTGGACATTACTTTCTGAAGTGAGATCAGGAAGTCTTTTGAGGTTCTTGAAAAGTCCCCTCTATGATCACAGAGACAGGTGGTCACAGTTTTGTTCCCTGTCCGGTCTCTCATATCCCCACCACATCCCTCTTACAAGGCACTGTCATGGCAACGATGCCCCAATAATATTGATGCTATTTATAACTGCCCTTAAGCTTGTGGTGTTTGCTTTATCGTCAGGACTTCCCTTTCTTAACCATTTTAACAAAACCCCACTAGGATTTATATTAATTCAGCATAGATTTTTTTTTTTTAGATTAAGAGGGCATAAAAGGGACAGAGGGTAGAGTTTCTAGATCCAGAGATGACGTGGAAGACCGGCTCTTCCCTACAAGACTCTCTATGCTCATCAGACTTTTTTTCCTAATTCTACAGTCAGAACTTCAAGCGATCTCACCTGATTATTCTCCTCAGAGTTTCACTATAGACACTTGTCATTTTTAAATGTTAGTTTATATAATAAAAAAGGAGAGGAATATCTTAAAAATCTAGCTATTTAACTGACTTCATCATCATTACCTTTGCAGTCAAATGTTGCTGGAGAAAATTGTGTAATAAATCAGATTATTACAATAAAGTGATAATCGACATCTTCAAATGAATGCCCAAAACTACTTGGTAAAATTTTTACATTTTTGAATGAAAAAAAAAGTCGACCTAGTCGCCGCAGAAGCTGTTGTACATATGCTCACTTCTAATTAAAACATCCATTAACTGCTCTCCTCTGCAGCCCTCTCTCTCAGTCCTGCCAAACATCTTGCTGCCCCAGGACATTGCATCATACTTTGGAAAAAACACCAGGTAGCAGACTGAATCTCCCTGTTCCTCTTGTCACCGGCTTTACACATGTCCTCGCCCCACAATTATTCCAATACCTTTTTTCATTCCTGTTCCAGCACAAGGCACCCCCTTCAGTGTTCTCAAACATACTTCCTTTTCATATTCCCTGTGTTCTCTTTGTTCCCTATTTGGTGCTCCAGTATCCCTCTCTATGTAATCAGGGCTTCCCCCCGCCCATGTTGGACAACAGGGATCGAGGAACTGACATCACGTGAATAGACACAAAATAAGACTGTGTTGAAGTTTTTGCAGATTGGATGCTTTCAGCGTAGTTATGCCAAAGCACACACGCCCTTCAAAACGTGGAGAGCACTGGAGCAGTTTGGAAGGAACTCAGACAGCTGATCCCAGAAAAGACCTGTTCCCTTCCCCTCGATTTGTGAAGTTTTAGGCAGGAAAAGTGGCCTTAGGAAAGATCTTGGAAAAGGAGGGAAGGAGTCAATTGAGTGATATCAATGCAGTAAGTTAACACATCAGCTTTCAGACTCCATCCATGATTTACTCTTTTTTTTTTTTTAAGTCTATTTATTTATTTTGAGAGAGACAGAGAGAGCAGGGGAGGGGCAGAGAGAGAGAGACAATCCGAAGCAGGCTCCACACTGTCGCACAGAGCCTGATCCGGGACTGGATCCCATGAACTGCGAGATCACCACCTGAGCTGAAATCAAGAGTCAGACGCTTAACCCCCTGAACCACCCAGGCGCCCCGGTGACGTACTCTTTCCGCACCTACTTACTAAGCACCTGCTATGTGGGGAAAGATACAGAGGTGAAAGGAACATCATTCCTGCTTTCCAAATGTTAAATCTGCACTTAGTGCCCCAAACTCCTCACGTAGAGAAGGGGCGATTCCCTTCCTACACATTTGTAAATGAAAATATCATGTGTATGTAAACCTACACACACACACACACACACACACACACACACACACATATATATATTCATATGAATATATATATTCATTAAGTTACTCAACATCATATCTATCTTTATCTACATATATATCTACATATATATGTATCTACATATAGATGTACATCTATATCTACATATATATACATGTAGATATAGATAGATACATACGATGTTGAGTAACTTAATGAATATCAGTGAGGGAAATAAGTCTTGCTCCTACCAAGAGGGGTTAACATAAAGTGGCTTGGACCCCACCGTAACAAACTAAATACTGGAACAAACACGTTGAACTGCAGTTTTCAGACATCGGGCCACAGTCAGTGTAACGTCCCCCGAGAGTGGAGGAGTGAACGATTTCGCCTCCGTGGGACCGGCCACAGTGTCCAGAGTGTGAAACGCAGAACCCGGACCCCAATCACAGGCCCCCAAGGGAAAGCCTAATTTGGTTTTTAAAAATGCTGCACGTGGGGAGCAAAGCAGGGTCTCTGACCCACGTGCCCTGGGCGCCGTGTTATTCTCACATCTGGGTTTGGGGCTTAAGCAGTTGAAGTTAAATAATTTTACAGAACGCTCACGGTGGACGTTACTCCGCGATCATGATGAAAGTGAGACAAAAATATGCTTTGAAATCTTAAGGACTAGAAGTGAGAGGTTCTGTTACTAAACCTTTCAAACGAGAGAAACCGCAGAGGGCCCTCTGGTGCCTTGGGGTTCAGGAGGCACGACCGGGGCCCCAGGACCGTGAGGCCGTTTGCCAGACACCGAGGACAGGGTTGGGCACAGAGGGCTCTGCCGTGCACGAAGGGATCCCAGCAAGCCTGTGGCACAGAGCTGACTTGTGCACCTACGAGAGAAAATTCGGGAAAGACGCCAGGAGCGAGAGGTAAGCCAGGTACCTGGGCGCCCCTTCGGGACGCGCGTCCCGCGGCAGGTGCAGGCACCTGGCACGCTTGCGCTCAGGGCGATGCGGTCACCCAGCGGGGGGATGACAGCTCCTTTCCGCACCCTAAGACATTGAAACCCGGCGTGAGGGCATCGAACTGATTTGAAAAGCGAGTGCAGTAAGCGACCGCAAATACCACGTGGCGAGGTGGCCGTCACTAGACTAAAGCTGGACAAAAACGGAGAAGGATCCTTGAATGGGAAGCCCAGTCTCACCAAGTAGGAATGGAAACGGGAAAAGACAAGGAAGAAACCATTGAGAAGATGCAGGAATGAAGTGATCTTATACACGACTTCAAATCAAAACTGTGAAGATGAGAAAAATAAATAAAGGAAACACCATCCCAGCAAAAAGGGATACGGTCACACTTCATGCAACAAAATCTAGCAGCAGAAATCGTAAAATCTAGAGTTTCTGACATCCGGTTCAAAGGTACTGGGCATTCAGAGACGCAGGAGAAAAACTGTCCAGTCGACACAGATCCAGAAATGTCAGAGATGAGAGGATTTGCAGGAAAGGACATTGAAATGGTCATTATAAATGTATTCTATCTGATCGAGAAGGTAGAGGAAGATAATGAGCATGATGAGGACCTGCATGGAACACGTAAAACAGACAAATTATAAATTACAATGATGAAAATACATACTGTCTAGAGTGAAAAAAATACAGTGCGTAGCATGAACTGCAGACCGTTTGGAAGAAAAATCAGTCACCTTGACCACAAAGCAATAGGAGCTGTCCCTCCCATTGCACACGCAGAAGTAAAACTGAAGACAAGAACCCAGGGACTCGGTGATGATGTGTGGGAAACAGGCTGTCAAACACCCATGCAGCTGAGGTCCCAGGAGGAGGAGAGAGAAGGGTGTCAGAATAATATTTGATGAACTAAAGGCTGGGACTTTTCTAAATCGGGTAACACTATAAACTCGTAGACCCAAGCTCAACACCTCTTGAGCAGAATGAAAAAGAAAATCACACCAAAGTATATAGGAATCCAGTTGTTGCAAATCAACGATAAAACCCGTAAAAATAGTGAGGAAAGAAAGGAACATTACCTACAGAGCAACCTAGTTAAGAACAGATGACTTACTGGAAATTCTGGAAATTAGACCATAATGGAACACGTGGAAAGTCTGTCAGCTCAGGCTCTTCACCCAGGGGAACGATCTTCAGAAACGAAGGTGAAGAAAGCCTTGTCCAGACTGTCAAAGCTGTGAAAATGTATCATTAGCATACCTGCACCATAAATAAATATTAAAGATACAGCTTCAGGCATTAAAAAAAAAAAAAAAAAAAAAAAAGGTTACCAGATAAAAATTTGGATCCTCACAAAGTTTAGATAGGAAAATAAAATGCTAAGTATATGGGTAAAGTTTATTTTCCTTTACTTTTTAGTCTCCCTGAAATATAGTTGCTTACAGCAAAAAAGTAATATCAGTGAATTGTAGATTTTAGAATAAGAGAGGTAAGATATATGGTAATGTAGTACAAAGAATGGATTAAGAAGCTTTTCAGTATACATGTCATCATATAATATTATTAGAATAATGACACTGATAAGTTAGAGATGTATATTGTGTGCCTAGAGCTGTGCTATCAATAAGACAGCTTTTAGGGGCGCCTGGGTGGTTCAGTCGGTTAAGCATCTGACTTCAGCTCAGGTCATGATCTCATACTCTGTGAGTTCGAGCCGGGGGTCAGGCTCTGTGCAGACAGCTCAGAGCCTGGAGCCTGCTTCGGATTCTGTGTCTCCCTCTCTCTCTCTGCCCCTCCCCCGCTCAGGCTCTGTCTCTCTCTGTCTCTCAAAAATAAATAAAAAAACATTAAAATAAGACAGCTTTTAGCTCCATGTGGATATTGAATTTTTAATTCAATTAAGATTCAATACAATTAAAAGTTCTATTTTCCTGCCCCAGTGGTCACATCGTAATGTTTGATAACCTCATGTTCTTGTGTCCACTGTCTTGGGCAGCACAGATATAACGTTTCCATTATCACAGAAACTTGACCCGAAACAGACACTTGTAAGCCAAAGTGAGACAAAATGGAACTGTTAGAATGTACTCAATTAATTTAAAAAGGCAGTAAAAATGGGATAAGAATTTAAGACCAGGGATTATCCAACTGGATAAAATATATCTACTTATACACAGTCTGTAAAGTACTTACTTTAATTATGGCCACAGGTAGGTTGAAGGTAAAAAGACAGGGAAAATATATACCAGGACACCCAAATGAAATAAAAGCTATAGTGACCCTATTAATATCAGCTGCAGTTAGTTTTAGAACAAGGAACATTCCTTGAGATAAAGGGTGACATTTCAGAACGGTTAAGTGTTCAATTCAGAAAAAAAAAAAAACAACCCCATAAAAATCCCAAATGTATATGCATATAATTACAAAAATAGAAAATGTATTAAGTAAAACACTGATGAAAATTAACGAGAAATAGATGAATCCACTGTGATAGTTGAGGTGTTCAATACTTTAGTCTTGGTAACTGGAAGAACAAGAGGACCTAAAATAAAGATATAGAAGGATAGGGATGTGCCATATCTATATCTACAAAATGTACAATATAAGGACAAAATTAAAACGTGGAAGATTTTAATGATACTGTTAACCAATATGATCTAACTGATATGTGTTGGAAATCGTACGCCCGAACAGACGACATATTCTTTTCAAGTGTGCAAGATAGATCACGTGCGTGACCATAAACAAGTCTCAGAATATTTTGTAAGATTTAATTAATATGTAAGGATGTTCACTGATTATAATTAAGTAAAACAAGGGGCACCTGGGTGGCTCAGTTGGTTAAGCGGCCGACTTCAGCTCAGGTCATGATCTCGCGGTCTGTGAGTTCGAGCCCCGCGTCGGGCTCTATGCTGACAGCTCAGAGCCTGGAGCCTGTTTCAGATTCTGTGTCTCCCTCTCTCTGACCCTCCCCCGTTCATGCTCTGTCTCTCTCTGTCTCAAAAATAAATAAATGTTAAAAAAATAATTAAAAAAAATAATTAAGTTAAACAAGAAAACAAGGACGAAGAGATATCTAGAACAGACCAGATGATTAACGCTTAAAATTGCACACTTCTAAATAGCTGATGGGCCAAAGGTGGGGCGGGGAATCAAAAAGGAAATTAGAGTTAGTTTAAACTGAATAAAGTGAAAACATGATGTATCAAAATTATTTGGGGGATACAGCTAGATCAGTATTCAAGGGAACATTTATAACATTAAATGCTTACAGTACAAAAGAGACTCAAATCTGTAGGCTCAACTTTTGTCTTGTCTTGTTAAGAAACGAGAAAGAACAGATTACAATAAATCAAATGTAAGCAGAAGAAAGGATATTATATATTTTCCTCACACAATAAAATAGTAAAGAGAAAAGGAACCCAAGACCAACAGACTCCAGCAATTTTATTGATTTTTAAAAAAATGAAATTGGTAAATCTTTAGGGAGATGGAACAGGTTAAAAGAAAGAAGACACACGTTACCCAAATATTAAACAATAAATAATACCTCCTTACATATACTGTGGACATTTCAGGGAATACCACGAACAACTTTATGCTAACAAATTTGACAAATCAAAGGGCATGTTACTTGAAAGACATCCTTTCAAAGCTCACTCGAGAATAAGCCAATAAAAAAAGAGAATAAACCAATAACCTGATTGTTCCTATATCTATTAAAAAACATAGGTTGTATAGTTAATAACTTCTCACAAATAAACTTCCCTAGTCCCGATTAGTTCATTGGTGGATTTTATCAAATGTTTAAGAGGAAAGTGATGTCAATTCTACATACTCTTTCTTATGGACTCAATGTTTCTGGTCCCTCAAACTCACATTGGAGTCTCACCCCCTGAGGTGGCTGTATCTGGAGACCAGACCTTTATGCAGGTCATTAAGGCTGAAGGTGGTTGTGCTCTCTCTCTCTCTCTCTCTCTCTCTCTCCCTCTCTCCTCACATGGTGAGTAGGTGCTCATCTGCAAGCCAAGAGTCCTCACCAGGACCTGAACTGGCTGGGATGTTGATCTGGGATTTCTAGCCTCCAAAACTATGAAAAATTAAATGGCTTTTCAAAAGACCCTCCTCCAAGTGGGAGAACATATTAGCAAATTGTATAACTGACAAATAATTGCATCTGAGTATACGAAACATTCTTAAAAGTTGATAATGACAAGAGAAAAAACTTAGTTTAAAAATGGGGGGAAATGCGTGATTAGACACTTGCACAAAGAAGTTTAAAAATTATTTTTAATGTTTATTTATTTTTGAGAGAGAGAGAGACAGAAAGCAAGCAGGGGAAGGGGCAGAGAGAGAGGGAGACACAGAATCCAAAGCAGGATCTGGGCTCTGAGCTCTCAGCGTACAGCCCGACACGGGGCTCGAACCCACAAACCATGGGATCATGACCTGAGCTGAAGTTGGAGGCTTAACTGACTGAGCCACCCAGGCACTCCAGCATGAAGTTTTCAAAATTGCAACTAAGTAAATGAAAAGGTGCTCAACGTTAGGACAATGCAAGTTAAAGCATTGGGAATGACCAATGGGAATGACCATTGGTGGAATGAATGACCACGTGGGAACTTTGACATTACCAACCACTGATGATGTTGTAAACGACTGGAATTCTCATACATTGCTTGCAGAATGTAGAATAGTTGGGCCACTTTGGGAAATTGGATCATCTTTGCATAAACTTAAGCAGAAACGTGTCATATTACCCGGTAACGATACCGTAACAACCCTCATCTCCTGAAGAGAAATTATAAAGTCTACCATCACAACAAAACTTATGTTAAATATTCACAGTAGTTTTATTGATAACAGTAGCGTCCCAAACTAGAAAGGGCCTAAATGTCTGTCGACCGGTGCCTAGAAAAACAAACTGTGCTCTGTCTGGACAGCACTCAGCCGTTCCATGTAACCCATACGTGCGACAATATGCAAGGATCTTCAGGGCATCTGTGGGCTTGCAGCTGGGTGGGGTCAGCAGTCAGATGGGTGACTGTCCTCTTTGCCCTTGTGGGAATACCGCGCTGAGAGGCTGTCGTTGGTGGGTGGGACTGGTAACAGCCTGGTTGTCGCTGGAGGCAATACCTCGAAATGAACTAAGTCCGACAGAGAGAGAGACAAATACCATATGATTTCACTTGTACGTGGAACTTAAGAGACGAAACAAGTGAACAAACAAACAGAGACAAACAAGCAAAAATGCTCTTAAATCTAGAGAGCAAACTGGTGTGTGTGTGCCAGAGAGGAGATGGGTGGGAGTTTGGGGGACACAGATATAGGGGATTAAGAGTCCACCTATCAGGGGGGCCTGAGTGGCTCGGTTGGTTACCCATCCAACTCATGATTTCATCTCAGGTCACGGTCCCAGGGTCGTGAGACCCATGGCCCCACGTTGAGCTCTGTGCCGAGCCTGGAGCCTGCTTGGGATTCTCTGTCTCCCTCTCTCTCTGCTCCTCCTCTTCTCTCTCTCTCTCTCTCAAAATAAATAGATAAAACTTAAAAAAACAGGCTTAAAACAAAGAGTCCGCTTATCATGATGAGCACTGAGTAATGCATAGAATTGTTGAATCTCCCTATTGTACACTTGAAACGGATTTAAAAGCCTAAGAGACTCTTAAAAACTGAGAACAAACTGAGGGTTGATGGGGGGTGGGAGGGAGGGGAGGGTGGGTGATGGGTATTGAGGAGGGCACCTTTTGGGATGAGCACTGGGTGTTGTATGGAGACCAATTTGACAATAATTTTCATATTTAAAAAAAATAAACGCAATATAATGGAAAAAAAGAAACTGATCTAAAACTGTGTGTTAATTATACTTCAATGAAAAAATTTTTTTGAGAAACTTAAAGGCATTATGATAAGTGAGCCTGACATAAAAGACCACAGATTGTATGATTCTATTTATGTGAATTTCTAGAAAAGGCAAAGCGAAAGTGACAAAAAGCATACCACTCCCCAGTAGCTAGGTCTGGGGGTATGAGCAGGAGATTTAATGAAAAAAGGTGCAAGAAAACTTTGGGGGATGATGGAAATGTTCTATCTAGTGATTGTTGTTGTTTGACAACTTGCCCATTTTTCCAAAATTCAGTACCATTTAAAAAGGTGACATTTAGGGGTGCCTAATTTAGGAGTGACTCAGTCAGTTAAGTGTCTGACACTTGGTTTTGGCTCAGGTCATGATCTCAGGTCATAAGATCTCATGATCTCATACATGATCTCAGGTTCGAGGGTTCAAGCCCTGCATCAGGCTCTGTGCTGATGGTGTGGAACCTGCTTGGGATTTTCTCTCTCCTTCTCTCTGTATCCCTCCCACATTCTCTCTCTCTCTCTCTCTCTCTCTCTGTCTCCCTCCCTCTCTCTATTGGATAAATAAACTTTAAGAAAAAATAAAAAATAAAAATAAAAAGGTGAAATTTATTGAATGGAATTATACTTTACAAAGCTGATTTTATTTTATTTTTTATTTTATTTTTTTTAATGTTTATTTATTTCTGAGGCAGAGAGAGACAGAGCATGAGTGGGGGCAGGGGAGAGAGACAGGGAGACACAGAATCCGGAGCAGGCTCCAGGCTCCGAGCTGTCAGCACAGAGCCTGATGCGGGGCTTGAGCTCACCAACCCTGAGATCATGACCTGAGCCGAAGCCGGTCGCTCAACCGACTGAGCCACCCAGGTGCCCCACAAAGCTGATTTTAAAAAGATAACCGTAAAATAAGAAGTGAAAAGTAATTGCTACTAAAATCCGTGCTCCGGAAATACAGAAAAGCTTTCGGTTTTTAATGCTTAACATCTTGAAAACACAAGGTATGCCTCCTAAAGTTTTGCTGAGGTTTTCACAAAGCTTGGGCCGCTCATTGGCTTTGTGCTCTTGAATCAGCAAACGAGTCAGGTAAGATGAGGTGGTGACTTTATTTGGGTGAACGCATGCCAGCGTCTCTGTGGAAAAATAGGGGGTGGGGAGAGGAGGTGAGGAGGGAAGGAGGACGGGAAGGAGGAGGGCAGAGAGCGAGCACATCTATGAGTCTGTAAGAGGAAAGAACAGAGAAAAGTGAGGAAGAAAAAGAAATGACAATGAGCAGGTGGAACAGAGGCCATCAACACGTATTCACAATTCCCCTCTTCATCTTCAGTTTTTTCACTCAATGTATTTATTCAGCGATCCTTTCAACAGTATGTAGTAAGCACCTACTGTGTGACAGACGCATCTGTCCTCTCGTGGGGTTTGTATCTTAGTGGGAGAGAAAAATCTGCCCTTGTTTCAAGGAAGTTTGGGGAAATGTCTAAAACTGGTCTGCTGAGCTAGAGGTAGAGGCTGCCGGTTGCAAATATGGTTCTTTAGCCACGTTTGCGTCTACACACGCACACACGCACACACGCACACACAGGGGAGCAGGGTTAAAGTACTGGATGTGGATAGATAAGCAAAGGCCAGAGTGTGGGGTGTGGATGTGGAGCCATCACCTCCTGACTCAGGCCTGAAGGGAGTCTATAAGTGTTTAATTGCTCAAAGCCACATCCCCTCTGGAACGACTTCCTTTGCACAGTATGGTCTTCTTGAGGGCTGCCTTTACTTCCTGGTTCCTCAGACAGTAGATGATGGGGTTGAGGAGGGGGACGATGACCGTGTAGAGCACAGATACCACTTTGTTGGAACTGTAGGTGTACATGAGCTTGGGGCGGGCATAGGTGAAAAGGGTTGTGGAATAGAAGAGAATTACAACAGTCAGGTGAGAGGCACAGGTGGAAAACGCCTTTTGGCGGCCTTGTGAAGAAGGGATCCTAAGGATGGCACTGACAATGGTGGCATAAGACGCCACCACCGCACAAAGGGGGACGGCAATAACCACGAGGGCCAGAAAGAAGTCTACTCGCTCCGCCTGCGAGGAGTCTTCGCAGGGGATGCTAAGGAGCGGAGAAATATCGCAGAAATAATGGTTGATGTGAGGTTTGCCACAGTAGTGGAGTCGGGCTATGAAAACCATCTTAATCGTGGCAGTTGTGAGTCCACAGAGCCAGCATCCCCCCGCCAGGGTACCACAGAGCTGGTTGGTCACGATAACTGGGTAGCGTAGTGGATTACAAATGGCTACGTGGCGGTCAAAGGCCATAACAGCGAGGAGGAGGTACTCTGCGCAGACAAAGGTCACAAAGAAGTAAAGTTGAGTCATGCAGCCATTGAAGGAAATGGTCTTGTCATGGCTGAGGAAGTCCACCAGCATCTTGGGGCTGATGACGGTGACATACCACATCTCCAGGAAGGAGAGGTGGCTCAGAAAGAAGTACATGGGCTTGTGCAGTTGTCTGTCACCGCGAATGGCCAGGATGATGAGAGCGTTCTCCAGCAGAGTCAGTAGGTAGGTTGCCAGGAACACGAAGAAGAGGAAAAGCTGGAAGGCTGGCCGTGTTGGAAATCCCAGAAGAATGAAATGCATGGTTGCTGTGTGGTTACCTGCTTCCAGAACTTTGGTGATCATAACTGGCTGTGGGCACAGACAGAATCAGATTTTTCCACTTCCTGAGCACGAGCCAACCACCAGTGATAGAACCCCCCAGCAGCAAAGTCATCACAAGAGAAGTTCTCCTGCCTTTATACCTTACTTCGTCCTAAATTATGATCAGAACCAGAACTTTTGAGCCATCATGTATTTTGGGGAGCTTATATTTTAATTTTTGTCAACTTAAGCCAAGAGACATAACTCATCCAAGGTACACACAAGTGAAATTGGAAACTTCTGCCTCCAAATTAATTCTGTGCCTTTCCAGTATTTCCCTGTTGGTCATAGGAGGATGGCCTTCCTATCACCCCTTTACCATAAGCAAGAAATCCCATCTGCTATGTATGTCAAGAAGCTGGAAAATCAGGTATTCACCGAGGGGTCCCCGCCCCAGGCATAATTGGCATAACTTCCAGAGAAGTCTTCTGACTCCACTTATCTCTATGGAAAGAATTCTTCTGTTTGTGTGTTTGTTTCCTATTTAACAAGGTTGTAAATCTTGAATGAAGCAATATTTGAGCAAACACACAGGGTTAATAGCAAACATGATATGAATGTTTGCCAGCTTCTTGGAGAACAAAATCGAACAGGTAATCTAAAAGATAATGTTTTCTTTGATCCGATCCATTGTATGGAGTGCTGGATTAGGAGTTTAGGAAAAGTACATCAAATCCCACTTTTGTCTAACTCCGCCTAAGTGAGCTTACTACTTAATGTTCAGAATGTCAGTTCTTTTATTTCTAAGGTGGATATAATATAATTTCACCACATCTGTAAACATCTAATGAACTTTAGATTTTAAATTAAATTCCTATGGACATTTGCTGTGACCTTTCGAGGATACACTGCTAAATTCTCCCAAAACCCTGCCAACAAAGTCAACACAGATCTACATGGTGGAAACAACAGCCATTGTGTATTATTATTATTATTATTAAATATTATTATTATTATCATTATTTTAGAGAGAAAGAGAGAGCACAAGCATGAGCAGGGAGAGGGGAAGAGGGACAGAGAATCTCAAGCAGACGCCACACCCAGTAAAGAGCTCAATGTGGGACTCGATTCCATGACCCTGGGACCATGACCTAAGCTGAAATCTAGAGTCAGACACTCAGCCAACTGAGCCACCCAGGCACCCTTAAACAACAGCCATTGTTAATCAGAAAAGAGGGGACTGTAGGACCTTTCCAGGGGTATTAGAGTAAAGGAGGCACAAGTTGCTTGAAAAGAATACCAGAAAAAATGGAGGACCCAGATGCCTTCTGCCATCACTGAGCCTTCTGCATTCCCGCCCAGGGTGCAGTCTCCAACCGGCCGTCTGAGAATCACTCTGAACCTCCCATGCTGAGTGCCTTACCCTTCCCAGACTTTCTCTGTGACCTATGGCTTGATTCCTCCCTTTTGCGTTTCTCCAGAGCCTGTCCCCCCACTCTCCTTTTCCCAACAACCTTGCTCATGCGTAGGACATAGGGGTGCAGCCGGGGGAGGCTCTCTGCTTTTCCTGAGGAAAGGGTCCTAGGGTGACAGCTGGAAAATGGCCGCCCACCCCATCCACTTCCCTCTTGCTGCTCGGACCTCACTCTAGGACCCTAAAGGAAGGCAGAACAGCCACCTCTTAGATATCCATGTTAGAGAAGAACACAGACGCAGATAAACAAAAAAGCAAATAAGGTCTAATAATGCCAATTCGACAATTTTGTTTGTTTGTTGGAACTCAGCCTTTAAGCTACACACACACACACACACACACACACACACACACCCAATGCAAGGTCCCTGTGTGCTGTGGTCTAAGGTTCAGGAGGCAGTGGGGGGTGGGTGGAACGTGAAAAAAAGGCAAGGTCTGTGAGCCCCAAGCTCCCTCAGCAGCTTTCCTCTCTTCTCTGAGTCTGAAAGTCCAACCAACCTGAAACCCATTAATGAACAGCCTAGATACCCCCTCCAGCCGGGCTTTTCCTCAGCACCTCTGTCCCTGCCAATGGACGCATGAAATCGACATGTCTTCCGCTACTGGAGGAGGGGGGGTAGCATTTCCATTTGGGAGGCACTTCCTTCACAGTAACAGGACACCAGTCTCCACAGCTGTGTCCTTGGGTTCATTCCCTCGTGCGTTTTTATATTCCAGAAATATGTAAGGAGGGAATCACACCCAGAAGTTCTTTCTTCCTGGAATAGGTCCCCCTCCTCCTCAGTGCCCCCCAGCACTGCGACAATGCAATATATTTTCAGGATTTCAGCAACAGACACTGTCCTTCTCAGAAGGCATGCCTCAGACCTGAAGCTGGAAATCAATGTGGCCCATGGAATCTAAGACTAAGAATTAGGAGGGCGCCTGGGTGGCTCAGTAAGTTAAGTGTTTGACTTCAGCTCAGGTCACCATCTCACGGTTTGTGGGTCCCAGCGTCACATCAGGCTCTGCACTGACAGCATGGAGCCTGCTTGGGGTTCTTCCTCTCCCTCTTTCTCTTCCCCTCCCCTGCTTCTCTCTCTCTCTCTCTCTCTCTCTCTCTCTCTCTCAAAAAAGAAATATTTTGGAGTGAAATTAATCTATATATGTCCTAAGTTCACTCCCCAACTATGCCCTGTAGCTACACTTCCCATAGTAAGCTCAAAGAAGACAAACTATTTTAAAATATCAATAAAATGAAAGCTCCCAAGAATCAGTGATTTATTTTTATTTATTTTTTTTTAATTTTTTTTTCAACGTTTATTTATTTTTGGGACAGAGAGAGACAGAGCATGAATGGGGGAGGGGCAGAGAGAGAGGGAGACACAGAATCGGAAACAGGCTCCAGGCTCCGAGCCATCAGGCCAGAGCCTGACGTGGGGCTCGAACTCACAGACCGCGAGATCGTGACCTGGCTGAAGTCGGAGGCTTAACCGACTGCGCCACCCAGGCGCCCCAAGAATCAGTGATTTAAATGAAAATGATGTTCAACCATCCCCTGGAAATACCTGAGAGTCTTTTCAACCCACCATCGTCTCAGTGACGTAACTTATGGCTCTTCTCCGAGCCTTGTCAGGCATGGCCACCTTGAACCGAGGAAAGAGGAGAGGTCATGTAGATCAAGAGGAGGAAGGCGGTGTCCTTAAGCTCGAAGAGGTGTTGGGCCAGACTGGTTGTGTCTCTGCTCAGCTTGAAGACGGGCACAGAACGAGCTATTTGTTCTCTGCCTGTCTCCAAGCTACTGGAGGGGCAGGTACCAACTCCCACCCACAGGGGACCTCCCCACAGATACTGCCCTCAGGAATGTATTTGGCCTTTCCGGGGCCCAAGGGGACCCCAGGGGAATACTAAGGGAAGAGCTGGCAAGGTAAATGACACAAGAGGGACCTTAGGCTTGGAGCACACTGCTTTCCTCCCTGCCAGACTCTGGGGCAGAGGAAGGTGAGGGAAAAGTGTGTGTGTGCGGGCTCTTCTCTCTCTGGGGAATGGTCTCACAAATAATAAGATCCTCTGGGGGAAGAGAGCGCTATAACCAAAGTCATTCAGCAGAAAATCAGAATGGCATTTACCCGCTCTTATTCGGGGACCCAAGCAGGTGCACACACCCATGTACAAACCCCAAACACCCTTAGATGTTGTGCACACAAGTATCAGCTGGATACATCTACACGACTCTCATGTGTCAGTAACTCAGTAGATACAAAAGATACATGTATTTCAAAGAGATATATACCCTCGTGTTCATGACAGCATTATTCACAGGAGTCAAGACACAAAAACAGCCCGAATGCCCATCAATGGATGAGCAGGTAAGAAAGAGGAGGTGGGTATACACAGCGGGATTCAGCTATGAGAAAGGAGGAAATCCCGCCATTTGAGAAAACATGGATGGACCTTGAGTACCTTATGCTAAGTGAGAGGAGGCAGAGAAAGACAAGCACTTATATGTGGAATCTTAAAAAAAAGTCCAAGTCATAAAAGGCAGATTACAAAATGGTTGTTACCAAGGAGTGGAGAATCAAGAAATAGAACTGAGGGTGTTTAAGGATATACACTTGGAACGGAAAACAAAAAAGCCATAGTTTTCAATGCACTGTATGATGAATATAGACAGCAATATGGCTCTGTAGGTATGTAATGTGATCAACACAGCTACAAAGACAACTATATTACCATGCATAAACGTGTCAAAGTAACACATTGTACACCTTAAATCTGGTAAATAAATTGCTATCAATTTGACAATGTTATATGTCAAATATATTCAAGAAAAAAAAAAAGAAAAACATGAGTTTTTATTGTTCCTGGGTAGCTCTGTGAGGCAAATAAATTCCCAAGTCTCTCGAAGTACCGCACTCCTCATCTTTAAAAGGCGATGGTAACATTACCTTTGGTATGATGGTAACCCAGAAGTTAGTAAAACAAAATACCAACTTTTTTTGGTGATAACTGTTTGCAATCATTCCTTGGTACAAAGGAAAAAAGCAGTAGTTAAAACGCTGAGCGCTTAAAGCAAAAATGGAATTCTAAGTTCACCCTTGACTATTTCTTGCCACGGAAGAAAAGAACACAGTAAATTTAAGGATCTTATTGAACAAACGGGCAGAGACTACAGCTCTGAGCTGAGTGAGAAAAAGGGCAGAGCTTACAAATTGTGATATGTCTGAGTCTGGAAAAATATTCCGGATCAATACACACTTAGCTTGGGTAAGGAGAAATAGAGGAATTTTTAAAGGTAGAAGTTAAAGTTACCGGGGAAACTCACATTTTTCTTTGTATCCTTATAATTATTTCTGAAAATTGTGTGTTTCCCATTTCCTCTCAAGTTATTTAAAAATTTGAGGCAGATAATCACATTTTGTGCTTTCTATGTGGCGTTTTAGGAATAAAAAAATCACATAATTTATGTTTCCTTTTTAAATGCAAGGACCTTCTTAGTTAATCGTGACGAATGGCACCCCTGTTTTAAAACGAATTAATTGTATTTAAAGAATCGTAATTGACTTGAACACATGCTCCTTCCTTACTTCCCTTCTGTTATGCCTCTCTGGTGAAAAGTTGGCTCCACTGAGTACATGTTCATAACCTAAAAAAAATAAATAAATGAAACAAAATAAAGTATGACAAAATAAGAGAATACAAGACTGACTTGCAGGAGCTATTTGAATTGCAGGTGTAGCGTCTGAGAAATATCCAGCCTCTCTCTGGCTAACCTGTGAATTACAGCTTTAAAGGCATAGTGACTCTTTCGTTTCCCGGAATGGCAAAATAGGAGCTTTGGCAGGAGGGGGTGGGTGGGTCCTGATCTTTCTCTGGCAACGTACAAAAATAGATTTCATTTGACAAACTTAAGAGACCCTAAAACTAAAAACCGTTTGAAAATTCTAAAACGATGCAAGGCAAAAGTTAGGTAAATGTATTACATCAGGCATATTAGGTTGAAAATAAGAAGGAAGCACAAATTACAGGGCCTCCGACTAATGGGAATTAATTTTTTATCATTTGATAAAAAATAAACATGGATGTAGGTATTTGCTCGTGTTGGTTCAACTTCTCAAGCATGCTATCAAAGACCCACGATTTTTATGCATTTCTGTGCCTCCAGCCTCAGTGCTGAACTTCCTTCCTCATGTCTGTTACCTCATGGACGGCTGCTGGAGCTCCGGGCATCAAAGCCAAGCTCAACAGAAGGAAAGCGGAAGCACCAGTGCCAGCTACATCTTTCTCTGAAAAGGAGATCCTCTCCAGCAGACTTCTACTTACGTTTATTGGACAAAAACGAGATATATGACCACTCCCAGCCAGATACAAGAAAAGCTGACAAATCAAACATGTGACACAGAGATGTGGATTTACTGCCGGGGCTGGGCATATTTTCAGCTTGAAAAAGATGGGCTGTCACAGCAAAGAAAGTGAGCTATCTACGCCAATGAACACATTGTGGGAACCTCTCACACGAGGGGAAAAACAAATTAGGAGGGCTACTGCCCCCGCTGGGAAAGAGTGTGATATGACAAGGGCCCTAATGGTGGCATTTGTACCAGCTGACATTCTCTAGCTCCTCCCTCGGTAGTATGTAGATACCCAGAGGGTCAGTATCAAGCCCAAAATCCAAGACTAAAATCCCAGGAGGACATTTATGTTCTATGTTAACATCCAAAAAAAGAGTTAAGATACATTCTGATCATTTAAAAAATTTTTAATGTTTATTTTTTATTTGTTTTGAGAGAGAGAAAGAGGAGAGAGAGAGAGACAGAGAGAGAGAGAGAGACAGAGAGAGAGAGAGAGACAGAGAGAGAGACAGAGAGAGAATGAATTCCAAGCAGGCTCTGTGCTGTCAGCCCAGAACCCGACATGGGGCTTGAACTCACAATGAGATCATGATCTGACCCCAAATCAAGAGTCAGTCGGTCAACCGACTAAGCCACCCAGATGCCCCCATCCTGATCATTTTTAAAAGGAGCGTGAACCTCACTGAGTCTACCCAATGGCGCGCTGGTGTGCTGTAATAGTTTTAGGTCAGATCAGTGGAAATGCTAAACTTTCTGGTTAACATAGCACCTTCTCCACATGATTACGAAGGGTGATCAGAGCCCAGCTTTCCACGTACATTCTAGGGAACCCGGTCAGTCCTCCAATCTCAGTTTGCATAAGCGTGAGTTTGAGGCATGGTTAGTAGAACAGGCACATTGGTTAGAAGCCCATAGTCATATTATTTTTGACAAAATGATAATACAGACGGGGCTTCGCATTTATTGACTATTTATGTGATTAGCTATTATATGCCCAAAGATCTTAGGAATCACCAAATAATCCAACCCACCCCCCCCCCCAAAGGACACACTTGGCATCAGTTTCCCCTGGAGAAATATAGGACAGAGCCACAACATCCCAGCATGGCAGCATCGGGAATTTCTCGTCTGTGGAAGGGGTGCTGAAAACAGACAAGGAGCTGGTCTCTGGGATTCAAAGTCACAGGGCAGGAGTGAGGACATGAGATTCACACACAAGGGCACAGGGTCCCCCTCGACTTGGACCCCTGAAGTCCCAAAGAGCCATCATCTCTTCTAACAGGTCCCTGGCATCCTTGGCTTTCAGGGCTCCCAGCAAAAGGCGTGCCAAGTCACAAAAGTAGCCTGAAGCTGTGACTTCTCCCCAGATACTTAGAATACTTGCATTATTCTCCGGTCCAGAGGACTTTTACTCATCAGGGGCCGTTTGTACCCCAAGCAGTGTTGCCTAATAACATTTATCAGGCTTCCAAGAGTCCGGAGCTGGAGAGTTAACCAAAGGTGAACGCTTTCACGGTATATGTTCATATGCCTCTCAGATCGTCGCGTGGTACACTTTACGTACCTTAGAGTTTTATCCATCTGCTATACTTTGATAAAGCTGGGGAGGAAAAGGAAGTGCACCCACAGCAAAATTGATCTTTCAAGAGAAAAGATTTTAACACTTTACTCACACAGACATCGTTTATGTAATGTTCACAGCAAGCACATGAGGTAGGTGAAAATGTTTTCATTACAACAGGGACTCACTAGAGTGAAACTAGTGAAATTTCTTGGCTCGGGGAGCAGAATTCTTACAGTAAAAGGCCATGCCTTCCATAACTCCGGGAAAGGAAAAGAGAATACACTGAGGGGAGGGTAAACAGAGACAGTCTCAGAGACGGTTCTTTAAAAGACTATTTAGACATTTTATAAACATCAAGCAACTTACACTTTTAAAAGCGTCAAATGCCTTGGCTCTTTTTGTTTTTGCTGTTGTTTCCTTTTAGCCCCTGGAAACCCTAAAATGATTATTGACACAGTAGTTTTCTTTAATACAAAATCTTTTTGTTTCTTCCCCAAAGCCTAGTTCAGAATAAGCTAATGCGTCCGTCGTGACAATTTGTGTTTCTGGGTATTTGCTCAACAGCGCTTTCTTTATTATGTTTCTACAAAATCCTACAACTAAAGAAACACAGAACACGGTTCAAATGTGCAGAAAGTAACCTTAAGTCGGGCTGCGAAAATCTCCCTAAGCAATTCAAGCAAGTTCCCAGAACTCAGAGGAACTTGGAAGAATGTCTATAATCCAGCCTTTGAATCTGAGACATCTCACTCATTCTAGAGATACTGCATCCCACCTCTCATTCTTTTATTTTGTCTCCAAAAACAGAGAGGGAGGCAAACCATAAGAGACTCTTAAATACAGAGAACAAACTGAGGGTTGCCGGAGGGGAGGTGGGTGGGGGGCATGGGCTAAATGGGTGACGGGCATTAAGGAGGGCACCCACTGGGATGAGCACGGGGTGTTGTATGTAAGTGATGAGTCATTAAATTCCACTCCTGAAACCAATACTACAGTGTATGTTAACTAACGTGGGTTTAAGGGAAAAAAAGGCATTTTCGGTTCTTGCATCATTTGCCCCAGAAACAAAACTTAAAATATTTCACAACTGGTATAACCCAGGCACCAACTAATTAAAACAGAAGCTGCCCATAGTGCTGGCGAAGATTCTGGGACCAATCGATAGAAACGCTTTCTAAGGCGTTTCACTTACTACTGAATCAACCCTCATTAGGTCAACCAGCTTGGTAACCCACTGGAGGCAAAGAAGGGAGATTCAGATGAATATTTAGCCATGTTCTTTGGCGCACACATAGGTGAATACCAGCACTACGTTTTCCTCCTCCTTGACCTGCAGTGGCTGGAAGACTGGGAGAGGCACAGAATATTGTTTAGGTAGGTGACGTGACTTTCAGTTCTTGGGGTATCATGGTACTTTGGTGGTTTCTTCTTGGGAGCAGGGTTGGAGAATTTTGATCTCTGACATTGCTGCAATACAGCCCACAGCACTTTGACATATCCACCAGTAAATCTCCTTTCTTCCACTTTCTCAGTTATAAAATAAAAGGCTTTGATCAAGAGTTGGGAACTTCAAACTGGCCATGAAACAAGAGTTCCTAGGAAGTTGAAAGTGATGCATGGCCGAGTTGCAACCTAGACATGCCCTCTCGGACCCTCTACAGATTTTCTTTTCAGGGAATTTGCATTTTAACAGCCCCCAGGAGACTCTTCTGCAGCCAGTTCAAACTTAGTATGGAAACCCTGTACGAGATCAACGGTTCACAAATTTTTGTTTGTATCGGGAGATTCCCAGACACTATTCAGCCAAACTGTGTACTAATTGATATGTATGTTCCCTTTGAGCCTATTTCTATGATTCTTTCAGGTGGTATTATCGCCACCTTGTTTCTTCCTGCCTCCTAGGTTCTGCTGCACGTCAATCTGGGACATCCCTCGGATAGTGGCATCTGCCCAGGACTGACTTCCTGAGAGCATCCTTCACCTCCTTGTTCCTCAGGCAGTAGATGGCTGGATTGAGGAACGGTACAATGACTGTATAGAGCACAGAGATGACCTTGTTATGGTTGAAGGTGTACATGGCCTGGGGCCGTGCATAGGTGAAGAGGGTGGAGGAGTAGTAGATAACAACCACTGCCAGGTGAGAGGCACAGGTGGAGAAGGCTTTGCGACGTCCCTGGGCAGTAGGAATCCTGAGGATGGCAGCCATTATGGCAGCATATGATGAAACCACGGCCAACAGAGGGAGCAGAATCATCACCAGGGCCAAGAGGAAGTCTACTAGTTCCGCTTGCTCTTTGTCAGAGCAGGTGAGGTTGAGTAGTGGGGAGATATCGCAGAAAAAGTGGTTGATGACGTTGGGTCCACAGTAGGACAGCCGGGAAATGAAAAGAAGCTTCATCATGGAGCTCAAGAAGCCGCTACCCCAAGAGGAAGCAGCGAGGCGAATGGCCAGGCTGGATGGCATGAGACTAGGGTAACGGAGGGGCTCACAGATGGCCAGGTAGCGATCATAGGCCATGACCGCCAGCAGGACACATTCGGTGCAGGCTAGGGCAATAAAGAAGTAGAGCTGAGTCATGCAGCCTACGTAGGAGACTCTACGCTCCTGGGTAAGAAATGCTCCCAAGAGCCGGGGAACTGTGACATTGATGTACCACAGCTCCAGGAAGGAGAGATGGCCAAGGAAAAAGTACATCGGGCGGTGAAGGCTTGGCGTGAGCCAGACTGTGGAAACGATGAGTGCGTTCTCCAACAATGTCAACAGGTAAATTGCCAGGAAGAGGACAAAGAGGAGGCACTGGAGGGGCAGAGAGGTAGGGAAGCCCACCAACACAAACTCTGCTATGTGGCCTCTGCTCCAATTTCCCATCGTCTCTGTCCACGCGACCACCTGAAAGAAGAACAGGAAGAACGAGAAAGCCATTCCCAACCACACACACAAAAAAACCCAAAATGAAATAAAATGAAATGAATAAAAAAAAATAATAAAATAAAATAAATAAAATGATAAAATAAATTAAATTAAAAAATAAAATAAAATAAAATGAAATAAATAAAATAATAACAAAATAAATAAAACAAAATAAAATGAAATACAATGGAATAAATAAAATAATAAAATTAATAAAATAAAATTAATAAAACAATAAAATAAAATAAACAAAATAATAAAAGAAATAAAATAAAATAATAAAATTAATAAAATTAAATTAAAATTAAATAAATAAAATAAAATGAAATAAATAAAACAAAATAAAATAATAAAATAAAATAAATAAAATAAAATTAAATAAATAAAATAATAAGATAAAATAAATAAAACAAAATAAAATGAAATACGATGGAATAAAATAATAAAATAAATAAAATAAAATAAATAAAATAAAATTGATAAAATAAAATTAATAAAACAATAAAATAAAATAAACAAAATAATAAAATAAATAAAATGAAATAATAAAATAAATAAAATAAAATAAAATAAAATGAAATAAATAAAATAAATAAATAAAATAAAATAAAATAATAAAATAAATAAAATAAAACGAAATAAATAAAATAAAATAACAATACATTAGCTTGCATAGTGTAAACTTGACATGTACTTTTGGTCATGCATTTAAATAGTTGCCTGGAATCTAATTTTCACTGCGTGTGAGTACTGATGTTTTAAATGAAATTCCTATGTCACTCTTTTATATGTTCAGTGAAATCTAAATATTGGTGCTATGATACCCACCAATACCTGTTTCAAAAATTATATAAGCACATGTGTCTTTGAACTATGGACATTTTACATTGTCTCACTGAACTCGTAATTCAAAGTATTGTAATAATTTTTATAATTACAAGCCTTTTATTGACTTCTCTGTATCTATCTGCATGTTTTGGGGTTTCCTGTACTTTTGAGGCTGTGTTTTGAAAAGACTTTCCATTAGATTTTATTCGGTAATCAGCATACATTTCACCAAAGCAATAAAAATACGTGACAAATTTTACAATGTTGGGTTTTTTTTGCGGATGGTTTTATAACACGTACTGCCCTTGTTCTCAATTCTTGTGTGCATCCGTGAAGACTACTTATCATCAGAATGAGAGTGGTTTCAGCATCCACTGTTGCCTATTTTTATTTGGGAGAGATAAACACTGAGGAAGCTAGTTCCCAGAAATAAATGGCATTGACACACCGCAGCTCCGGGAATGGAAGCTGCTTTGTTGTAGCAATAACGCTAAATTATGTGCACTTTCTATTAGTTATGTGCCAGAAATTGCACAGTCATCTCTCATCGAGATGATTTTTATTGATCTATTAGCTGACAACTCAGTCAGCGTCCATTCAGTTGTGCTGAAAGGAACAGGCTGGAAACGGCAGACTTTGAAAAGGCCGTGTGGCCCAGGACAGGTCGCTCCGTCTCCCTGCGGGGACACTGGCACCTGCACTAACTTCCCTGTGCGGCACTTTGGCACGGTGAGTGGGCCATGCCTCACCTTGCACAGAGGGTTTGAAAAGGAGAGTGGGAAAGGGAGAGTCCACTTTGACTAGTGGACTAATTCTAAAAAGATCTGATAAGACAGTGGAGGACCAGGGACTGATCCCTTTAGAACGAACGATTCCAACTTGGATCTTGGAAAGCCTTTTTGTACCCTCCCGGACATAAACCTGGGTTTGGGAAGTGGACTTCATGCGTCAGAGACTTTTCTGAGAGCAAGTTTGCAGAGGACTGGGCAGCAAGTAGGGGGGAGGGGAGGGGGGGGGAGCAGGACAGGAAGGAAGGGCAGCAGCCCCGGGGCTAAATGTAATAGAGGACGGGGAAAACTCAAAGGGGTGGCTGGAAATGCCCGAGAGCCAAGTCAAGGGCATTAGATGCTGCCCTATACTGAGCAATGACAGAGAGTCTGAAAAGGAAACTGTCCTCACCCTCTCTTCTCTGTAGACAGGGCGGTGCCTAGAACCCTAAAATATCAGTGGATTGAGTTCCAGCCTTGGTCTGTATGATCTTGAATCATCTACTCCGTTTGGATACGTATTTTGTAACGTACACATACTGAATACAAACTAGAGTTCTTTCTAGCTGCAGCACCTGAGGGTCCTGGGAAAGAAGCGGTTAGAAACGGGGTGCAGAGTGGGGGCCAGGCTGAAAAATACACTGGTTTCAAGTATGTTTGAGGCCAGACTTGCTCTGCAGCCCTAAGCTGTCTGCTGGTTCCAACGCAAGCTTGCAAGTTTTGCCTCTTGCCCCCAGAGGTGCCCAGACCCTAGCTCCTGCCCACTCCTCGATATCCCTTCCATCATCCTGGTTTCCAGGATGGAAACAAAATGCTCTTTGCTCCGCAGACCGGCCTGCTGTTGCCAAGGACTTTCTCCTGCAGCCAGAGCAACTCTGGCCCCTCATCCCTGCAGGACCCCACCTTTCTGTTCCCTGCTCCAAACCTGCCTTCCCGTTCTGAGGAGGCTGTTCTACATTGACGGCTTCTGACTCTGGACACTCAGCTTTCTCAGGTAGCTCTGAGTTACCCGTGTGCTGTGTGCACTAATCTCCTGTGTCCTGTGTTCCCTTACCTCCCCACCCCTTTTCCTCTGACTTCTGGGCTATGTCTTGTCCCCGTGGTGAGTCTTGGAACAACTGTCCTCCTCTGCTGCTATCTCCGTGTTTTCATGAGGTCAGGGCAGCATTCTACCATGAAGACAGAATGGGACAGATGAGCCCAAAATGTCAGCGTTCACAGCGATAAGTTCTTTAAACACGTCCTTCTCATTTGAGAGCAGAGCTTCCAGAAAATAACTAATGAGGAAGATCTCTAGGAGGATTCCATTGCGTTTCCCCTTAGAACCAAGATTAGCTCGTTACCCATCGATCTTCTCAGAACTGGGTGACGTTGTACATTCATCTTCCCTTTGCTCCTCTGATCCCTTCTACGTCCCCTCCCTCACCCAGCACCTGTCACCCCCTCCAGGTAAGCCAGAGCCCTTTAAGACACCTGTGTGCTCTACCCCTGGTCTTTTGCACATGAGTAGACACCATTCACATCAGTTATTCTGTGAAGACTTTGTCCAGGAGTCCCTCACTTCTCCTACTGAGACTACAAATCTATGACCAGATCTACTAACAGATTGGGCTCGTTTTGCATTTACCTGGATTCTCCTTCCTCAAGAGCAGAAACTCACTGGTTTCTCTACCCTCATTAAGTCCAGTATTTGGCACATAAAAGATACAAATAAATCTCTATTGAATGAGTTAGTAGATAAATAAAGTAATAGTTTAGGAGCTTGGGAAATTGATGCTTCTCTGTTTCGGAGGTAGAAGCCTCAACCTGTTTTCTGATCTATCCAACAGGGATGCTGGTATCTCCTGCTGGTGACATCTGCCATCCTGACTTTGCTAGGCTGCGTGACAATCAAAGACATGATCTGTGTGAGAAGGATCTGCCCACAGTGTGAAACATACTTATTATTTTAAAACACATTGGTGATCCCAGAGGTCTGTGGGCTTAAAACCATGCAGACATCACTGGGACAACCCACTGGCTATTTATAGCGGCATCACTGTCTGGACTGCTGGCTACCCCCGCCCCTCCCCCCCACCTCCTCGGTGCTATATACACGGAGCCAGACTGGCACCTGCCTGGTCCCCAGTGGCCCCCCTAGGGAGCCACACAAACCATTGGCCAGGGCCCTGCACACATCCATCTCCCATTTTTAGAGAAAATTCTTTCTTCTGTTTTCCTTGAAATCCACTGGATTATCACAGATTGAATAACCATAACTCACTTAGTAAAGAATTTGGTGAATCAAAAGCTGAGTTCCATCTGGAATCATAATTCCTATCTCAGTCTGTGTCCACATGACTTGTAGACGAGATATAACAAAACTGATAGGATGTGCAAGGCAGTGAGAACCTTCCGTGTGCTGGCTTAGTCCCCCCAACAGTCCCAGTGAGTGCAAGCATCTTTGTCCCCATTGATAGATGGCACAGAGAGATGAGAGATTTTTTTTTTCCTTCAAGATCACAGATCTAGGAAATTGTGGAGCAGGGATAGTATATACCCAGAAAATCTGGCCACGGAGATACGGCAGCAGACTGAGTCACCGTCCCACACACGCCCCCTGGGTCTAAGTGACTGTCCACTGGTACGGCCAGAGGGACTCGACTGGGCAAACACAGAGGTTTGTGTTGGCTCATCTGTGCTCGAGCAGTCAAATTCAAACAATAGTTTCTAAGCATCATTTGAACTTGGGCTGGGAAGCTCTGGACGGAATATGGTAGCTACAGCTTTGGTCCTGCTGTAGGGTAAGGAGAGGACTACTCTCCAAACATACGAGACAGGCCCCCACCTGTCCTCCCGTCAGCCTCTGCTCTCAGGATTCCCCGTTTCCAGACACAGTTTCCTGTCCTTTCCAACACATCCACAGAGCCCTAGCATGTCACTTTAATGGAACTGAGTAACATTCCTTATACTCGTGAACATTTTAAATGGCCTTCTCGGGCATCAACTCCATAACCATAAACACTTGGGTATGATTCAAACAGCAGTGGACTCAATATGAGATGTTTGCGTGGCTACACTTCTTTTTTCAGATGGTAAGCCAATGGAACGACTGGAGAAAATGCAGAGATTTTCAGGAGTGGGAGGGATCTGGAAGCCATAAGGAAATGAATGGAGGATCCCGCACCTGTAACCTGGATGAGGCAAAAATTTCTCATGGAGGTTTGCCTAGCTCCTTGCTTGCCTGACCTCTGCATCCATTCATCTGCTCTTTCTCTGGATGTTTGTCGGGCTGGTTACCTGTTGCTTCTGGACAGGTGCAGTCAGCCCCAGAGTCAGTAAAGCTGGTCCCTGCGTCTTCTGTGGTGTGACAGGACAGAGGCTTGGCAGATGAGCCCTGAAGCAGATGGGGGCAGCCGTAACCAGCCCTTATCCACCTCATCATTGGAGACATAGCCCCTTAGGACACGTTGTCATGGCGACCTGAGTCTCCCTAACAAGACTGGGTCCAAGTCAGTCAGAGGCCATACATGATACAATGAAAGAGGGACGTCTGGAGGGCAGAGCCCTGGAGGCAAGCAGAATAAAGTTCTTGAGTTCACCCAGGTACCGCCCCTATTCTCAGGGGAGCTAAGGAGGCTGTCTGTCTAAACAGTGGATACAATGATAATTCAAGATTAAAATTCCGTGGAGGAAATAGAACAACAAAGTAAGAAAGCTACAGACAAATGAATTGACTCTTTTTTAGAGGCTATTTTTTTTTTTTTTTTTTTTGGAGAATTTGTCAAACTCTGACAACCTCTACCTCAGTATTACTTGTCTGTTAATGTGCCAGGAAGAGACGCTTCGTCTCTGGTCCATAAATCCGCAGGCTCCAATGGGGGAAGCAACTTTTCCCGCTCGTCCCTTTTTATGCCCCTTTGTGAATAGCACTGGGCTAGAAGAGGGCACAGGGGAGACCGCCTGACGGTGGGACTAAGGCCACGCAGGGGAGTCATCTCAGATGCTGGATTCCGGGCTCAAATCCGTATCTGCTTCTGAAAATGAGGGGTTTTCCTTGTCCCACAACTCTGGGTTCCAGCCTGCCTTTCATGCCCAGGCAGCTCCTGAGCCTCTCTGCCTACTGGAGCTGTCACAAAGGGACAGGTTACCTCACTGGAAATGTTCCAGCAGAGGTCAAGGGGCCATCTGTTCAGGATGCGATATTGGGAAGGGAGCACACTGCAATATTTCCCACTTTTCCCTGCAAATCAATAGGGTTACAAACAACAGTACTTTGCAAAAGGGTAGATGATGCTGGGGGCGCCTGGGGGGGGGCTCAGTCGGTTGGGCATCCCACTGCGGCTCAGAGCATGATCTCGCGGTCTGTGGGTTCGAGCCCCACGTGGGGCTCTGTGCTGACAGCTCAGAGCCTGGAGCTTGCTTCAGATTCTGTGTCTCCCTCTCTCTCTGCCCCTCCCCTGCTCACACTGTCTCTGTCTCTCAAAAATGAATGAATGTTAAAAAAAAAAAATTAAAGAAAGAGCAGATGATGCTGTAAGTAACAAGGGAGCAGAAGGTGAGCTGACATCTGCAAACACCGGCACTCCAGGTGGGATATACGTGACATTTCTCAGACACTCCCAGTGTCCAAGAACAAAGGAAAGGAAAGAAAACAAGTGGCTAACTGATAGAGATCACAGCCATGAGGGCTAGGAGTCTCCATCAGCTTGCAAATGTCTTTGTAATTTACAAAGAAAAGGCAATCTTATCAACAGCGGAATCTCCAGAAACCTACAGACTCAGTTTCCTGGAGCCCCAGCATCACCCTCCCTTCCATAGTGTTGTGGGGAACAAAGGCAAGAAGGAAACGGCAGGCAAAATTAAATTTCTTTAGGACCTGCATGCAGCCCATTGACAAATACTTGAGGCAAATGCAGAGTATAACATTTCTCCAGGAACCCCCTCTGGTCTTAATGTTAATGCCTCACTAGAGGGAAAACGACCTTAGCTTGACAATAGCAAGGCCCCTGGCATCTTACGAGTCCTCTTTAGCATATGAAAGGAGGTCTCTCTTTCTAAAAGGCAGGTACCTGCGGCAATATTAGAAATAGTGTCTTTAGACAGAAATGCTGTCTTTACGTCTGTCTTTAGAGTATGAACCTGGAAGTAATAAAAGGCAGTCATAAATATGATAGAAATACATTTGATAGATTTAACCAGAGGAACAGAATCTAGAGAAAGAGAGGAAGATGAACAGAAATGCTTGAGGAATGGCCACTGGCAGACCAAAGAAGGAAAGAGACCAAAAACCCGGCCAAGAAAGGAATCGCAGGCAGACAGTTCTGGAGGCTAAGAGGCCAGATAGTTTCAGAAAGTGGAGGGGTGAGGAAAAACCAGAGAAAGTACTTTTCGTAGTGAAAAGAAACAGAATGAGGTGCTCTTACACTTTTTCCTATGGATCAGGGAAAAAATGCCCAGTTGCCATGTAGAGAGCACTTACTATATAGTGGGCACTTCGTTAGGCATTTTGTCAAAGCTCAATTATATTAACGATGCCATGTGGCTACAGTTTTGACTACCGAAACCCCCAAATTAAAATGGTTTAAATAAGATAGAATTGTACTTCTCTCTCATATAACAGCACGGTGACCGGCAGCTGTGATCGGCAGGGTTGGCTGGGCAGTTTGGCTTCACAAGGTTGTACAAGCCGCGGTGGGGGGATTGGCTCCGCCATCCTCAAGATAAGGCTTCTGTTGCGGGGTCCAAGACACCCCGTTTTCTTACTTTGTCCTTTTCCTGACCTCACCCAGCTTTCAGGCTCCCGATTGCTCTACTGTTTTCAACCTGCCTGGAAACAAACAAGGCTCCACAGAATTGTAACAAATACGGGCTCCTTTGAAGGGACAGCTCCAGAGGCCAGTGTCAGAGATTTGTTCTGACCCCCAGGACTCCTCCTGCCTGGCTCTTTCCCATGTTTCTCAGGGGCTTCTTCCATGATGCGGGGACATTGAGGCAGAGAGGTCTTGTCTGGGAACAATGGCCCACAATATGGCTGACACCATCTAGTTAGTGAACTTTTTTTTTTTTTCCAATATATGAAATTTATTGTCAAATTGGTTTCCATACAACACCCAGTGCTCATCCCAAAAGGTGCCCTCCTCAATACCCATCACCCACCCTCCCCTCCCTCCCACCCCCCATCAACCCTCAGTTTGTTCTCAGTTTTTAACAGTCTCTTATGCTTTGGCTCTCTCCCACTCTAACCTCTTCTTTTTTTTTTTCCTTCCCCTCCTCCATGGGTTTCTGTTAAGTTTCTCAGGATCCACATAAGAGTGAAACCATATGGTATCTGTCTTTCTCTGTATGGCTTATTTCACTTAGCATCACACTCTCCAGTCTCCAGTTCCATCCACGTTGCTACAAAAGGCCATATTTCATTCTTTCTCATTGCCACGTAGTATTCCATTGTGTATATAAACCACAATTTCTTTATCCATTCATCAGTTGATGGACATTTAGGCTCTTTCCACAATTTGGCTATTGTTGAGAGTGCTGCTATAAACATTGGGGTACAAGTGCCCCTATGCATCAGTACTCCTGTGTCCCTTGGGTATCTTCCTAGCAGTGCTATTTGGGTCATAGGGTAGGTCTATTTTTAATTTTCTGAGGAACCTCCACACTGCTTTCCAGAGCGGCTGCACCAATTTGCATTCCCACCAATAGTGCAAGAGGGTTCCCGTTTCTCCACATCCTCTCCAGCATCTATAGTCTCCTGATTTGTTCATTTTGGCCACTCTGACTGGCGTGAGGTGATATCAGAGTGTGGTTTTGATTTGTATTTCCCTGATAAGGAGCGACGTTGAACATCTTTTCATGTGCCCGTTGGCCATCCGGATGTCTTCTTTAGAGAAGTGTCTATTCATGTTTTTTGCCCATTTCTTCACTGGGTTATTTGTTTTTCGGGTGTGGAGTTTGGTGAGCTCTTTATAGATTTTGGATACTAGCCCTTTGTCCGATATGTCATTTGCAAATATCTTTTCCCATTCTGTTGGTTGCCTTTTAGTTTTGTTGGTTGTTTCCTTTGCTGTGCAGAAGATTTTTATCTTCATAAGGTCCCAGTAATTCATTTTTGCTTTTAATCCCTTGTCTTTGGGGATGTGTCGAGTAAGAGATTGCTACGGCTAAGGTCAGAGAGGTCTTTTCCTGCTTTCTCCTCTAGGGTTTTGATGGTTTCCTGTCTCACATTCAGGTCCTTTATCCATTTTGAATTTATTTTTGTGAATGGTGTGAGAAAGTGGTCTAGTTTCAACCTTCCGCATGTTGCTGTCCAGTTCTCCCAGCACCATTTGTTAAAGAGACTGTCTTTTTTCCATTGGATGTTCTTTCCTGCTTTGTCAAAGATTAGTTGGCTATACGTTTGTGGGTCTAGTTCTGGGGTTTCTATTCTATTCCATTGGTCTGTGTGTCTGTTTTTGTGCCAATACCATGCTGTCTTGATGATGACAGCTTTGTAGTAGAGGCTAAAGTCTGGGATTGTGATGCCTCCTGCTTTGGTCTTCTTCTTCAAAATTACTTTGGCTATTCGGGGCCTTTTGTGGTTCCATATGAATTTTAGGATTGCTTGTTCTAGTTTTGAGAAGAATGCTGGTGCAATTTTGATTGGGATTGCATTGAATGTATAGATAGCTTTGGGTAGTATTGACATTTTGACAATATTTATTCTTCCCATCCATGAGCATGGAATGTTTTTCCATTTCTTTATATCTTCTTCAATTTCCCTCATAAGATTTCTATAGTTTTCAGCATACAGATCTTTTACATCTTTGGTCAGGTTTATTCCTACGTATTTTATGCTTCTTGGTGCAATTGTGAATGGGATCAGTTTCTTTATTTGTCTTTCTGTTGCTTCATTGTTAGTGTATAAGAATGCAACTGATTTCTGTACATTGATTTTGTATCCTGCAACTTTGCTGAATTCATGTATCAGTTCTAGCAGACTTTTGGTGGAGTCTATCGGATTTTCCATGTATAATATCATGTCATCTGCAGAAAGTGAAAGCTTGACTTCATCTAGTTAGTCATCTTGTGTGATCTGTGTACTTGGTGCTCCCACAGATCTCTGTGAAAACTCAAATCCACATCATATCATAACTGCCTGGCCTTTCCACAAGAAGAATGTGAGTTTTGCGTGGGGAGAAAAAAAAACACATTTCCTTTGTGTTTTTGTTTTCTGCATAGCCAAGTGCAGTGCCTTGAACAGAGGAAATTCGTAAAATGTATAGAAGGAACAAATGGACACTTTTCACGTTCAGGTTGAGAACGGAAGCCACCAATCTCTTATTTTAGTTCTTCATTGATTGATTATATTATAATATTGTTCTATTTCTTATTGACAAGAGAGAATATCTTAATGCTTTGTATCAAGGGACTTCCGTAGTACAAAAATTTCACAAAAGCTAATGAGAAATTAGGCCAGAGACAAAAGCCTTGGGTGGTGACCTGTTTTAGATCGTCAAAGAAAGATACAGTCTCAAGGAAAAGGAGTATGCATATTTCATGTACACGGAACCATGTGGCTATAGTTATTTGCTTTAATGCAATTTATCACTGCAGGCTAATACTTTGTATGGATATACGTGCTACAATTTGTCTATACTGGTGAATATTTGAATAATTCCCACCTTTAGTCTATTGTTTTCTTTGCTACCTAAGACTAGAACAGTAGATGGATTTCTCCAAAGTACATGGATTTCTCCAGAGTAAGTCTGTAATACCAAACTCTTCTCTGAAGTGACTGAGCCCATGGATACCCTTACCAGGAATGTATAAGAGTTCCTGTGTCTCCAATGACGTCATCAACACTTGTTACCCTGGCCTTCCAACGCTCAGTCACTCAAGTGGCTGCGTTGTGGCAGCTCACTGGGATTTTAATGTCCATAATCATGCTTACCAAGGAGAATAAACATCTTTCCACATATTTATTGGATATTTTGATATTTTCTTTTTTGAAGGATCCATATAGTAGCTTTTGACCATTTTTGCTATTGATTGAATTGTTCTATTTTCTTCAGTTTTTGGTAGGGATTTTACATATACTGCGTAAGAGCCTTTTGCCAATTGTATGTGCTGTTTATATTTACTCTCATTCTATGGAATTCACTGTTTAGTGTTTATATTTTAAAATAAAACATAGATCCAGAAAGTCATCCAAACAGAGAGCTTACTCAACTTTTTTTTTTAATCAGTTTTTTATTTTAACATTTTTTGACCACATGAAGGAAGAGAACTTGGCCAGCAAAAGAGTCCCTCTGTGTGTCCCTCTCTATCCCAGCCTCCTGCCTCCAAAAGTAATCACTATCTTAAATTGTACATTAATCTTCTCCTTCAGTTTCTTTTCAGTTTTATGTGACTTGTCTGTCCATTTGCTGGCCAATTCTTCATTAACGAATTTCTGAATTCCAATTCAATTGATCATCTCATTTTTAGTTAAGATTTTAACGTCCAGTTTAAACAATCTCTCATGTCCCAAGGATGTTGTGAAGACAATTTTTTTCATATCAACATTTAGAAGGTTTATCGTTCTGCCTTTCACAGTCAGGTTTTGATACCCAGAAACTGATTTTGCCGCTGTTGTTGTTTCGGGAGACAGGTTTTCTTTCGCCTCTACAGATATGCAACTTTGCAAGCGTGAGTTTTTGAAAAGTCTTTTGTTTTCCAACCGCTCTGCAAAGCCATATTTATCATAAATATGCCCCAGTGCCCATGTGTGCGTGGGTCTCTGGGGCTCTCTTCTCCATTTTGGTCTCTCTGAAACGTGGACCACTTTCACACTGTGGCTGCATGATGAGACTTGATATTTGGTAAAACAAATCATGTTACGTATTCGTCAAGAGAGTCGTGGCTATCTGTAAATCCGTATTAATTTTAAATCCCCTTATAGTTTTCACACGCAAGAGAGGACACTGTTGGGATTGTCACTGGGATGTCTTTGAAACCTAAGTTAGCATGGGGAGAATGGACATCTGCACCGCA
>NW_024412438.1:2057016-2139045 GCF_014898765.1 Herpailurus yagouaroundi | reverse complement strand
CAGGTGTCAAGATAGGCTATGTATTCGGGATCTTTCTTTCTTCTCAATGAGGGTTACTTATCAAAACAAATTTTCCTGTAACAGATGCTTTTGATGCATCTTGTAAGTTTGGGTTGTTGTCTGTGGCAAGATATATATTTTTGTGTTTCTCTTTTGAGTTGTCCTCTGACCCACTGGTAATTCAGAAGTATGTTGTTTAATTTGCATTTTCATAACTAATCAAACCTGAGTTCAAGACCTGGGACTTTTCTATCATTTCAGCAAGTTCCTTAATGCTGTTTTCCAATCATAGCCACAGGGACCATCAGGGAGGTGATGTCAACAACCGTTATAAAACTTTCTTGTTCTTTGGATTCAGAAACGGACACATAGGGTGTGAATGGTGTTGCTTGTGGATTTTTTTTACTCAACCTAATGCTTCTGAGATTTTTCCATGTTGTTTCACATTTATTTGTTTTTCATTTCCAGGTATTATTTCATTGCATGAATATTCTAGAACTTGTTTAGCCATTCACATGCTCATGGTCATTTGCACTGCTTTACATTTTCAATAAGTATGAATTAAGCAGCTAAAACATAATTATACAAGTCTCTGTGTGACAATATGCTTACTCGCTCTGACTTTAGCTTTGTAGAAATTGGCATTTCTTGTTTTGTTAAAGATTAGTTGGCCATACATTTGTGCATCAATCACTGGGTTTTCTCTTCTGTTCCATTGATCTATGTGTCTGTTTTTGTGCCAGTACCATACTGTCTTGATGACGACAGCTTCATAATATAGCTTGAAGTCCATATTGTGATGAATTGAGCTTTGATTTTCTTTTTCAAGTTTGCTTTGGCTGCTTGGGATCTTTTCTGGTTCCATACAAGTGTTAGACTTGTTTGTTTTAGCTTGGTGAAGAATGCTGGTATTATTGTGATGGGGATTTTATTGAATGTTTAGATTTCTTTGGGTAGTATAGACATTTCCACAATGTTTCTTCTTCTAATCCATGAGCATCAATGTTTTTCCATCTCTTGGTGTCTTCTTCAATTTCTTTCATAAGCTTTCTTTAGTTTTCAGCATATAGATCTTTTTATCTCTTTGGTTAGGTTTATTCCTAGGTATCTTATGGTTTTTGATTAATCATAAATGGGATAGATTTCTTGAATTCTCTTTCTGTTGCTTCATTATTGGTATACAGAAAAGCAAAGAGTTCTGTATGTTCATTTTATATCCTGTGACTTTGCTCAATTCATGTATCAGTTCTAGCAATTATTTGGTGGAGTCTTGCAGGTTTTCCACATGGAGTGTTATGTAATCGGCAAATAGTGAAAATTTGACATCTTCCTCACTGATTTATATGCCCTTTCTTTTTGTCATCTGATTGCTGAGGTTTCCAGTACTATGTTACATAGTAATGGTGAGAATGGACATCCCAGTCTTGTTGAGGATAATATTAGCTGTGGGTCCACAATGAGCTTGGAGCTTGCTTAAGATCTTAAGATTGCCTATCTCTTTCTTTGCCCCTCTCTCCTCCTTGCACACTCTCTCTCTTGAAGAAAAAAGGGAATTTCTTATTTTTGGTGACTAATATGAAGAAAAGCAATTGATTTGAGAACTTTCTAAGTGTACTTATTGTATTTGTAGTCCTTCTATGGGTTTAGTAAGATTTTTTAGGTACTCAGTCACGTTATCTGCAAATGAAGGGTTTTATCATCTCTTTCAAATTATTACATCTTTTCTATCTTTTACTGATATTACTACACTGGTCTGGTCTTCCGGCACGATGTTGTGTAGAGTGGTCAGATTGCTTATCCAAGGGAAAAGAATTCAATATTTTACAATGTGGAAGGATGTGCTTTAGTTTTAAGTAGGAACAGAGTTGTTTTGTTTTTTTTTTACATATAATAATAGATATTTATTTTTCCAAATAATCTTTGTACAAATATTGAGATGAGTAGCTTATCTTTTTTCCATTAATTTGACTGATTTAGTGAATGATTTCAACATATTTTCAAATAGTAAATCAGTCCTGCATCCTTGGAATAAATCCCCTTTGTCATTAATCTTTTTACATATTGATGGAATACATTATTTTTCATTAAATAGGCTCAATTTTGGAGATGAGAGAAGAAAGGACTGATGAACTGAAAAATAAAACAATACAAATAAGTTGATCTGAAGACGGGAAAAAAAAAGGTTAAAATGAATCCACTCTGCGAGATTTTTTGAGACGATATCAAGTAGTCCAACATTTGTGTAATGGGAAGATCAGAAGGAAATGAAAAGATACAGGGGATGAGAATATTTCAAGAAATAATAGCTGAAAACTGCCCAAATTTGGTAGAACACAATGAGGTAGAAAGTCATGATGTTCCATAAATCACAAGTAAGAAAAACACAAAAGCATATGTAAACACACCAGACACAAATAGATGAAAGCCAAAGTTAAAGAGAAAATGTTGAAACAACAGGAGAATTTGCATAGAATAAAATGACAATGCCATTAAGGGCAGTGTGTGCATTAGAAATTAGGGAGGACAGAGACACTGAAAATGACATAGGGGAAGACGAAGAAAGGTACTCCATGGACTAGGAAGTTTTTATCCAGCAAAACTGTATTTCACGAATGAAGGCAAAATGAAAAAAATCCTCAGATAAGCAAAAATGAGGAGAGTTGCTAGCCAGCATGCAGTGTAAGATATACTAAGAGAAGGCTGAAGGAACATGAAGCCCACGGTCACCTGGATACACAGGGGAGAACGAAGAACCCTGAAATTGAATGTGAGGTTAAATATAAAAGTTTATATACGCACGTGTTAAGTACTCTCTTAATTTCTTGAAAAAGGCATATGGCTGTTTAAAAATTATAGGAATGTGTTGGTGGATTTAAGTAAATACAGTCATGTCATTGCAACTTTTCCATATTTTACTGGAAATCATTCAATATTAAGTTTATGTAGAATGTTTGAAATGAAAAATGCATGCTACAGTCTCTAGGTCGACAGACAAAATAATACCAAGTGCTAGGGAAATTGCTAGAAAGCCAACAGTTGTACTCTTGTACTGATGTCCATGTCTTGCTCATCTTTTGGACCCTTAACTCCTGTTTTTAAGTTTATTCATTTATTTTGAGAGAGAGCAGGGAGAGGCAGAGAGAGAGAGGGAGAGAGAGAATCCCAAGCAGGTTCCATCCTGCCAGTGAGGAGCCCGATGCAGGGCTTGAACTTCAGAACCCTGAAATCATGACCTGAGATCAAGAGTTGGATGCTTAACCGACTGATCCACTCAGGTGCCCCGTGGACCCTTCTGACTGATGCAGGTTACCATAAATGACACGGTAGTTAAGAGAAGCGTTCCTGAGGCCACTTGTTGTCGTGTTGGCCCTTGTCACCTTGTCTTCAGTAAGTTATTTACGTTTTCTATGCTTCAGCCTTCTTATCCAAAAAGGGAGGGTAATCAGAATAATCTTTAAATATTTTGAGTGTTCAATTCGGCTAATGGAGTCAGCAAGATGTCTGGCACTGAATGCATTTTAACAATCATCATTACCATTTCTCCTGAGCCAGCGAATGGGCAAAAATGTGTATTGGAGGGGTGGGTTCACACTGCTGGTGTACTCGAGAACAATGCGCATTGAGCGAAGAGTTAGCTAAGATGACGAATCCTGGAATTTCTGGATATTTTCAGGTTTCAGGATGGTCTGACGGATGGATTAAAAATCTGGGTACAGTTATTGCAGTATTGCAGAAAGATGGAAATAAAGTAAGGTTCCTTTTGAAAAGATGTGTCTGGTGGCACCTGGGTGGCTCAGTTGGTTAAGCACCTGACTCTTGATTTCAGCCTGGGTCATGATCTCACGTTTCGCGGGGTGGAGCCCCGCGTCGGGCTCCGCACTCAGAGTGTGGAGCCTACCTGGGATCCTCTCTCTCCCTCTCTCTTTGCCCATCCTCTGCTCTCTGTCTCTCTCTCAAAAAATAGATAAGCTTTAAAAAGATGCACGTGAAAAAGTGGAGTGGACAGATGAGGATAGGTGAAGGGGGTAAACCTGGGAAATGAGGGTGCTCTCATACTGTGAGCACGCAGTATGACCTGTGAAACTGGACACAGGTCAGAAACAGTCATCTCCAGCTCATGAGACAACAGCAGGGGAAGGTGAATTCCTGTGTTCTTAGTATACATCTTACAGGGAGACTCTAAGAGGTTGAATCTGAGTTCTGCGATCTTGGATGGGTCACTTAGACTCTATTGGGCTTGGTTTCCTCTTCCATAAAATGCGACTGTCAACTCTCTTTCACCAGGGCATTTGAAGCTTTAAAAGAGATTTGACAGGTGAAAATAATAAATATAATATTTAGCACATATCGAGTTGTTGTTTGAATAATGATGCTAGCATCTGTTTGTTCACGGTTCCTCTTATGCTTTCCCCAAAAGAATACTCACAGCTAATGGCAAGCGCCATTAGAAGTGCTTCCTGACATCACACCCATGGGGACAGGGGACCCTCAGAGAGAGAAGCTGTTTCCATGGAAGCAGTGATGACTCACCTCCTGGGTCCACAGGTGTGGAAGCTGTCCTGGTATAACCTGGGAACATCGCCTTTTGCCCACAGCAGGAGTTTTGAGATGGATCTCAGGTCTCTTCTCCTGCAGGCAGGGTGGCGGGGCGGCGCGTAGAGCATGGTCGCTGAGAAGGAGGGCTTGCCTCCCCATGAGCCTCTTCGGGTGAGGGTGAGTAGAGAGCCCCCCCTGCCCAGTCTCCCAGCGGCAGCCCCTGGCAGCTGATCGGTGTGCTGGGGACCCGCCCCTTCCCTGAGTTCTGATGCTTCCTCCAGTGCTAGGCGTGGACTTATATGGAAAAGACTTTGGGAGAGCGACACAGACAAGGGATTCTTGCTGAGCTCCGTGTTCATGGGAGTGCATGTCCCACGGTGTCTGAGAAGAGTCGTCACTAGGGGAAGGATTGTTAGATTAGGACGCAGACACTTTTCCTCTAGTCTCGGTTCTGCTGCCTGACTCATAAAACAATGTCCATTAAGCCACCCCCCATCGCGTTCTAACAGGCGACGCGTATGTGTATTCTTATGCGGGTGTATGTATATATGATGTTGGTATGAATATATGTGTGGTGCACACATCTACTTATTTATGTGCTTTCTCAATAGATGTGCATTTATAGCATGCCTGATGTATTTGTGATTGGTGGATATGGTCATTAATGGCGAACGTGCGGTGTACTGAGGAGATATGCGTGATTATGTGTGAGGGCTTTGCACCTGGTGTGCATGTACACGTGTGTGTCTATGTGTGTGCACATGTGTGCACATTGTGTGCCTTTGTGCATGCCTGTGCATGCATATACATGCATGTGAAATGGATCCACATATCTGTGCCTCTAATGAGATAAATACCTTTCTGAGGTTTGATGGCTGTCTAAAAATACAGCCATCTTTTTGAGTTCCAACAGGCACAAAGGAATGAGAACCCACCTCATCCTGCCTTGTAAAGAAGCGGGGCATCTACAGACAAGGGGGAAGGGATCCACACATCTATGAGGGTACCACCGAGGATGGGGCAGACCAATGCAACCGCCTGGAGGGGCTTTGTCTTCCTGGGCTTCTCCGGCTTCGGGGAGCTTCAGCTCCTGCTCTTTGCACTCTTCTTCTCTCTGTATCTGGTCACCCTGACCAGCAATGTCTTCATTATTGTGGTCATCAGGCTGGACAGCCATCTGCACACCCCCATGTACCTCCTCCTTTCCTTCCTGTCTTTCTCTGAGACCTGCTACACCTTGGGCATCATCCCTAAGATGCTCTCCAGTCTGGTCATGGGGGGCCAGGCCATCTCCTATGAGGGCTGTGCGGCCCAGATGTTCTTCTCTGCCTCGTGGGCCTGTACCAACTGCTTCCTCCTGGCCGTCATGGGCTTTGACAGGTATGTGGCCATCTGTGCCCCATTGCACTATGCCAGCCGCATGGATCCTCCTTTCTGCGCCCGGCTGGTTGGCACCTCCTTCCTGAGTGGGTACCTCTTTGGGCTGGGAATGACACTGGTCATTTTCCACCTCCCATTCTGCGGCTCCCACGAGATCCAGCACTTTTTCTGTGACACGCCGCCAGTGCTGAGCCTGGCCTGTGGGGACACAGGCCCGAGTGAGCTGGGCATCCTCATCCTTAGCCTGCTGGTCCTCCTGGTCTCTTTCTCCTTCATCACCGTCTCCTACGCCTACATTTTGGCAGCTATCCTGAGGATCCCCTCCACTGAGGGGCGGAAGAAGGCCTTCTCCACCTGTGCCTCACATCTCACAGTGGTCACCATCCACTATGGCTGTGCCTCCTTCATGTACTTGAGGCCCAAAGCCAGTTACTCTCTTGAGCGGGATCAGCTGATTGCGGTCACCTATACTGTGGTGACCCCTCTCCTCAACCCTATTGTTTATAGTTTAAGGAACCGGGCTGTGCAAACAGCCCTGAGAAGTGCCTTCCGAGGGAGGTTGTTGGGTGCAGGATGAAGGCTCTCCTGTGGCTCAGCCTCCTTTGCGGAGGCTGGACTGAGAACAGGAACCCAGGCCAACCGGCCACATACTCTGTGTCTCAGGTCAAAGCTGTCCCATCCCCAACCCTCTGGGAGAGCCCAATCCTGCAGCCTACAGTCCCGGGGGTGGGGGGCAGGGGGAGGGCTGCTGGGGGAGCGGAGCAGGGCTTCCTGCTCTGTCCATGGTGCTTAACTCCCACTGAGCTCAGAATCTGAATTTCCACTTTCGGCCTAAGAGCCGCCACCACAGAAACCCCATTCGTTAAGAATTTTCCAGCTCGGCTGAACAGAGAGCAGCTTGGCACTTCAAGTTCAAAGCAGGGCTGGCTGGGGCCCTATCAGGGATACTGTAGATATACGTAAAATCACTGTATAATTAGACTATCTTACCTAAAATGCTCTTCCAAGATCAAAATTCATTGGGAATCTATTTGACAGATTCGTTTGAATGTTCTGTTAAATGAAAAGGTAGGTTTTTTTTTTCTCTCCCCCAGAGGGTGCCTTTCACCTTTTTTTATATTATTGTCCCATCTATCTCTGGCTCATTGTTTCTTTGTGCCCTGTGTTGGCCTCATGATCTCTGGTGTCAAGGACCTCCTTGCTTGGCTCACTCCCTAGCATGGACACTGTCCTGTAGAATCTGTGGTGGATACACTGTCCTGTGTATTACACTTTCCACCTGTAATATCTCGTGCACAGACATTCTTAGGAGTAAGTAAAGGTATTATGAATTCGCACGGTTGTCAAGTAGGAGTTTGAATGCAGGCCCTGTAACTAACTGTGTGATGCTGGGTAAGTTACATTACCTTTCTCAGCCTCAACGTCCTCATCTGTAAAATGGTTGCACCTTGGTGGTTTTGCATGGCTTACTAAACGGAACCATGCATGTAAAGAATTTAGCACAGTACTTGGATCATAGTCATCTTCCCATAAGTGTCGGTTGCTATTATTGATAACGAGCTAAGCAACGTAATATCAGCTTTTAGTTTGGGGAGAGGTTAATTTCCGTGGAGAATCAGAGACTTCAAGGTTAACATCGGTGGATTTCAGAGGTTTTGTGTCTAAGGTGATACTTGAACTTGTTCTTCACAGATGGCTAAGTTTTTCTTTTTTTCAACGTTTATTTATTTTTGGGACAGAGAGAGACAGAGCATGAACGGGGGAGGGGCAGAGAGAGAGGGAGACACAGAATCGGAAACAGGCTCCAGGCTCCGAGCCATCAGCCCAGAGCCTGACGCGGGGCTCGAACTCACGGACCGCGAGATCGTGACCTGGCTGAAGTCGGACGCTTAACCGACTGCGCCACCCAGGCGCCCCCAGATGGGTAAGTTTTAATGCAGTCAGTGGGAAGGAAGAATCTGCTAAAAGAGAAAATTGGGTAACTAAAGTCTCAATGACAAGGCAATCTAGGCCTGTGTCAGAGTTTGGTGAATTGTCCAGAGACGCTGAAAATGCGTCACCAGTGGTGCTGAGAAGTTGACTTGGGTGAAGGCATTTTTTCGCGGAGAGCAGCTTCAATACCTTGCTTCAGGCTTGATGCCTTCGGCAGTGGGAGAGAGGACACCGTAAAACCTCTGAGCAGAGAGCTGAGTGGCGTCTGGAAACTGATTCAGGAAGATTAATCCAGCAGCAGAGAGGATGACAGATCTCAGCAGAGAGAAAAAAGAGGCAAAGAGATCAGTAAGAAATCCATCATCATCATCATAAAGAAAGGCATGGAGACCAGAACGTGGATAGTGGGGCTGGAAGCTGAAGAAAATTATGAAACATAAGAGGTTTTGAAAATGCCGAATTCACATAATTCAGCAATGAGTGAGCAGTGGGGGGCAAGAGTTGAGAGAAACTCATATTGGGGGGATTTTTTTTCAAATGAGAATTCATACTTTTCTATGTTCTCAGGAAAGAAACACAGACTCCAGTTAGAACTTTGTGGAAATTAAATTTGGCAAGAAGGGAGCCAGATCCCAGAGGAGAGAACAGGTTGGGGAGAGGTAGGAGAGTTAGTCAGATGGCAGAAGGGGCCTGGGTCATTGGAGAGAAGTTGGGTACTCTCGCATCCTTTTCACTCCGGGCTGGGAGTAATCTCCCCATTGCACTGAGGCTGCCTGAGCAAATTCATTTCCCAAATCGATTCAGTCCATCTAGCATAGTATTCCCTAAATGCACACCAAGCAGTGGTGGGTAAAGATGTTTCAAGAATTAGTAAGTAATACTCAAAGGTCCTACTGACTTCCAAATGTAGTAGTCTTAAGTTTGGAAGGACGTAAAAATCACATGGGGGTGGAACGATTGTTCAGAATAGGTGTCCCTGGGAGCCATCCCTACAGACAGAGCCTACAACTGACCTGGGGTGGGGCCAGGCAGAAAGAGTTTATGAAATCACTCTAGGTGATTCAAATTCCCTCCTTTGGTTAAATAAGTGACCATGTGCTTCTTACAAAGAATAAATCATCCTTCCAGGCACATGCACGCGCGCACACACACACACACACACACACACAGCAAAACAGAGGCCCCTCCGATGTGAACACGACCACATGTGCCCAACTCATGGTCCTTAAGGAGCCCATTAAGCGACGAGGGTCTGGAATCTGACTTCCTGAGGTTAAAGCCCTGATCTGTCACGTTTTGCACACATGACCTAGGGCAAGCTTCTTCGCCTTTCTGTGCCTCCGTTTCCCAGCCATAGAATGGGATGATAGTAGGATCTGCTTTCTTTTTCTTAAATATTTATTTATTTTTGACAGAGAGAGAGAGAGAGAGAGAGAGAGCAGGGGAGGGGCAGAGAGAGAAGGAGACACAGAATCTGAATCAGGCTCCAGGCTCTGAGCTGTCAACACAGAGCCCGACGCGGGGCTCAAACTCACAAACCATGAGACCATGACATGGACCGAAATCGACTGCTTCACCCACGGAGCCACCCAGCACCCCTGGTGGCATCTGATTTCTAGGGCTCTTTTGGAGAAGATTGTTATAAAGTTTTCAGAACAGAGCCTGCCACGCACAGAGCACTCCTTACAGCCATCTGTTATTGTTTGGAGCTTCCAGACAGCATCACTTGAAGCCGCCTGTTCATGTTGGTGGAAGCTGGGACCAGCAGTGCCCTGCATCTTGCATTCCATGATTTAACTGGACAAGCAGGAGTACAGGGCTGTTGCCTGGCACAGCATCTGACTGCAGAAAGCAGGAATCCGGATCCTGGGCCTTGAGAGGATTGCAGATTGGGAAACCGGCCTGGATACAGGAAACAGAAATCTGACAGCTTCCAGGCAAATGCCTGGTGTCAGAGAGGTGCATTAAAAGTAAAGGGGAGCATTCTTTTAGGAGTGGAAGGGTTATAGAGACACAACTGAGCAGTAGGGATCATGAAAACACCCACGGATGTAGCTGTAGGGCTGGGGCTCGGAAACAGGCTTCAATCTATATGTTGTAAAGAAAAGAGTTAATAGGACTAAGTCAAGGGCTCCAGTTTAAAGTAAGTGAACAGAAAGTTAGTAAAAGATGAGTATTGGGGTGCCTGGGTGGCTCAGGTGGTTAAGCATCTGACTTCAGCTCAGGTCATGATCTTGTAGTTTGTGAGGTCGAGCTCCGCATCAGGCTCTGTGCTGACAGCTCTGTCTCTCTCTCTCCCTCCCCAAAATAAATAAAATGTTAAAAAAATTGAAAAAAAAGTAGAGTATCAGTTAGGTGGAACTTAAACCCAAATCCCGAGGGACATTTGATAGGAGTTCTAATTGTTAAAAGTTGAATATTTACAGACCCAACAAAATTATGTATGCTGCTCCCTGCATTTCCATTTGTACTTGTGTGCCTAGGTGGTCAGAATCTGACTTCAGAGGGAGCTGTATGTGACTCTGACATCATCATCTTCTTGTGGTCTTTTGTTGATTCATCAGATAAATATTATCTCCTCTGGCCTCAATATGACCCAATATCTTTCATGAAATGCTAATAGTCCTTTGCCTTAAAGCATTTCTTAACCCATCATCCATCATGCCTAATAATCTGATTTAGGCCTTGCAGATACTTGGGGGAGGGGGAGGCTCGGGATGAGAATGGAACCATACTTACCTTTGCCTTTGTTCATCACGAGCACGTGTTTGTTAGAGTCTCCCTACTTCTTGGTAAGTGTGATATTAATGATACCGTTTGTGATGGTCCATTGGGCTAGCTTTTTGTCAACTGCAACCATTCTTGGTAACTCATAATCAAGTGGTTTTTTTCTTCAAATCCTTTTTGATTTTCATGTTCAGTAGTCTCCAAATGTTTAAGCAAAACTTAGTAAAAAGCTTTATACATTATTAGCAGCAAAGATAGCTTTTTGGTTTTAACCAAAGATTCGCTTAAGTGGCTCCAGGGACAGAATTTGTCCCTGGCTGAGGAAGGACTGACTTTTGTGTGAAGGATGAGTTGGGACAAGGCGATAATCAGGTAGCAATATCCAGGGGCTGGCCGCGGACACCGTGCGGGATACTAGCACAAGGTACAAGGCAGACTGACCTAAGAATTCTCTCCAGCAAACGACACCATCGGCTTTTACAAGTCTGGACAGAACGTCAGCTTTGGCCTGAACACCTTTTGGAGACAGCACCCCCCTCTTCTTGTTTTTCTTCCTTAATTCTTCATTTTGGAAACAGTTCTACTACTTCTTACTAATTCTCTTCTTAGAGAATTAGAGTTCTCTAATGGGAGGCAGAAGGAAATCAAAACCAATAATCTCGTCATTGCATTAAAATGTAAGGGCAGGGGCGCCTGGGTGGCGCAGTCGGTTGAGCGTCCGACTTCAGCCAGGTCACGATCTCGCGGTCCGTGTGTTCGAGCCCCGCGTCGGGCTCTGGGCTGACGGCTCGGAGCCTGGAGCCTGTTTCTGATTCTGTGTCTCCCTCTCTCTCTGCCCCTCCCCCGTTCATGCTCTGTCTCTCTCTGTCCCAAAAATAAATAAAAAACGTTGAAAAAAAAAATGTAAGGGCAAACGTGAGGACGCAGAGTACAAAAGGAAGCCCTGTTTGGCCAGAATCTCACCGTTCTGAGACTAATGACATCCTCTCTCATGGAGAAGTGTGGAAAAGGGACAGATCAAGAGGAAAACAGGTGCTGGCATTTTTCTTCTTCTTCTAAAGACACAAGTATTGGGGTTCTTCAGGATGTCAAATATCTTCACTTCCAAACGTAGGAGTTCTATTTATTTATTTGTTTTGAGAAAGAGACAGAGTGAGCGGGGGAGGGGCAGAGAGAATCCCAAGCAGGCTCCGTGCTGTCACCGCAGAGCCTGACTCCAGGCTCGAACTCACGAAACCGCGAGATCGTGACCTGAGCCGAAACCAAGAGTCGGACGCTTAACAGACGGAGCCACCCGGGCACCCGTCAAAGGTGAGCATTTAGACATGTCCAAAACTCAAGAGAAGCTCTTTGTAACTCGTCTTGGACTTTATCCGTTCTACCCTGGCCCTTGTTCGCAGTGTAATTACCTGCCCATGTTTAGATGGCTATGTGATTCTCAGAAATACAGAAGCTCACGTGTGTAACATGTTACTTCATATTGCCCTATTAAAAAGAAATACTTAAATATGAGGGTGTTTTTTTTTTTTTTACAAAAGGAAATATTTTATTCCGCAATCAGAACAAAACAAAGTAATAAAGAATGTGTAGACTCCAACAAGAAAAAATAAAGAACTTGACCCCTGAGTAGTCACTGGTTGCGTAAGAAATAAGCCCGTGATGCTTCCTCTCCTCCAACTCTGTTAATGCCTTATATCCTCTAGCTTGAGATTTTTCCGGGTCCTCTAATAAGTGTAACACACACACACACACACACACACGCACACACGACTATCTCCTGTCTACTTGCCTGTCTCCTTCCTCCCCCAGTACTTCCCACCACACCAAGATTTTCTATGACCCCGGGAAAGCTGTTTATCAGTTGCCAAAGTAGGAACTGGTGAAGCCCACGTAGTCATAACCAGCAAGGTGTCTTTGGCCTCGCGGGTCCACGTATTCTTGCATATGTGATGCACAGAACTGCACTTGTTCTGGGGTTAGGGCCTGAAACAAAACAGAGATACAGTCCTAGGGATGAAAAACAGCTGACTCCTTGGAGCTGGCGATAGGCCTTGAACCTTAGGGACCACAGAGACTTAGAAGCAGCAGCCAGCCCTGTTCCCACCGCACACCTTCTCCGAAATCTGTAATTTCCCAGGAGTAAGACCAGCCAGCCCATCTTTTCAACCAGCCCCGACCCAGAGGCTCCCCTCTCACTTTGACCACACACTTTATCCCATTCCATAAACTTTGGGATAGGAAACAGTTTTCCAAATTGAGTTTCAGGTTTGGAATTGACTGCTACAGTCATTAGAGGATGACTCTACATTTTTACGCCGAGACAAGACAAAATGAAAGGTGAGTAAAGCAAATGACAAGTTGTGCAGTAGAGTGTCTGAGCCAAGAGGACAAAAGGTGGGTGGGGGAGGGTAGCTGCCAATGGGAGGCTGCCCCGGCCCCAAGTAACCAAGCTCTGGAATACGATGGGAGCACAGTGACCGTGGACGCAACTGAAATCTGACCTGCTTCATGTCGTCTTTGGTAATATAGGCCTTGCCCTCCGCCAGGGCCTGGAAGCCGTTCTCTATTTCATCGCTGGACTTGATGTTCTCTGACTCCTTGTCAATCAGGAATGAGGTGTAGTCCTCCAGAGTGATGTAGCCCTTCCTGGGGGACAAATGGGCTCAGCTCTCTGAGAACGTGGGCTGCGATCTCTGTTTTGACTCTGCTTCCCACACCCTTGCAGCTAAACCAATGCAGCTTCTGTGGCCCCAGCCTCTGCTCCCGGGGGAGCCCTCTGGCCGGATGTCCCTCACAGTCTGCAAGTCTCCACCAGCCCCAGTCCCCAGGCGCTTCAAGCTTTTCAAGTTGAATCGAAGGCCTCAATTTCTGGTCTTGTGGCATCCTTGGCATTGGAAAGAACTAGCACCTTCATGACTGTCTCCACCCCACCCCCACCCCCCATGCACACAACCCCACCCCCACCAATTGGGTATCCTAGGACCTTACAGGGAAAGATGCTTCTCTCAAGAACCAGCTGAAATTCATAGATGAAAAGTGAAAAGCAGGAATCAAGCAAATTGCAGGGGCTGTGCCTGAGCTGGAATCAGTGCCATGCACTTTGGAGCTGATCCTACCGAGGCAGAAAAGGCTGCCCAACTCATGTCTATACAGTCTGTGTCTTCCTATTCCTGAGATGAGTTAACAGAGTCATGTTTTATGGATCATTTCACTCTCTGCCCTGGTCTCCAAGCCCCATTCCCTCAGTCTCCTTCCTACCTCCCTGGATCGACGACATCCAGGAACTTCTCAAACTTGGGCTCCGGTTCATCGTCCTCCACCATGGGCAGGTAGTAGTTGAGTCCTCTGAGGCAGGACCGGAAATCTCTGTGACTCAAGCGCCCCGTCAGATTCTCATCAAAATGTCTGAAGAACAAAACCATTTTATCAAGTTCCATGGAGAACCAGATAAGAACAGAAACGGACAGTTCTTGTGGGACTGGCTGAGGCTTTAACGTGCCACAGGTCATCAGAGGGCTGAGTGGAGAGCTTGCCTGTGTTTCTGCACTATTTTTAACCCGGTGGATGGAGTAAAGACAGTCAAATGGGGAGCATGAGAGAAATTGCATTTTCTCAAGTCCAGGAATTCTCATAGACACATTCAAAGCCGTGACTTGAGGCTCATTAACACGTCTAGATCTTCATTTCAGATCTTACCAAGCCACACTGAGGGGACAAATTTAGTTATTTGGAGATTCATTCTGAATGTGTTGGAAAGCAAAGAACGGGTCAACTATGAAGATCTACTCACTTATAGGTTGTGCTGAACTCCTTCAATGTCTCCTCACTCACACCTATGGTGTCTCTGAAAGGAAAAGCATGAAGTGGCCCATGAAATGAAACGGAAAAACATCAGAAGGCTTGCCGTGTGGAAGAGAGGGATATCGGTGGATAATATGCTATTCAGATCATCTAGTTCAGGGCTTGGCAAACTATGACCCGTGGGCCAAATCTAGCCTGCCATTTGCTTTTGCACAGTTTAATGGGCTATGGAGGGTTCTTTACCTCTTCACGTGGTTGGAAATAATTAGAAGAAGAAGTGTTTCATTCAACATTAAAGTCGCACGAAATTCAAATTTCAGTGTCCATAAATAGAATCTTATTGAAACACGTACAGGCTCATGAATTTGTGGGTTATTAATAGCCCTGTGTCTCTACAACAGCAGAGTGAGTAGTTGCAACAGAAACGACATGGCTCTCCAAGGCTGACGCATTTACAATTGGTCTGTTTACAGGGAAAGTTTGCCAATCCCTTGTCTAGATAACAATGCTGTCATTGTTATCGACACCTCAAGCTGCTTTGACATAATTAATTTATTTAGAAAAACAAGCGAATTTTGCTCTTCTGGCTCTCCACCTTGACTATTTCTTGCATTCTAGACATCTGAGACAGGCTTTTACAAAAGGGACTGTTTCCTGAAGAGATCGCATAAGAACAAGGGACTCTGAGAACTGAATGACGAATAGCTTCAGGGGGGATGGGGCTCTGTCCCCTGTCTCAAAATAGATTCCCATATAAAAAGAAATCGTCATCCTGTGGGGCAGCAGAGAGAGACGGAGAGAAAGAGAATATTGATTAGTCTGGAGATGGCGTGCATACTACCTCTGAAGCAGCTCTTTTATAAACAGTACCCCAAACTCTAGCCCTTGGGGCTCACTAAGTTCCTGACACCCAGTACCACCCACACCCTGCCCAGCCCTGGTCACGGGTCCACAGTACTTGGCTTGGATCTGTTGTTCCAGGTTGTGCTGCATCCGCGTTCCCAGCTGGTGGAGCTGGTCCCACTGCTGGGCCAGCCCGATGGTGCTGTACTTGATGTCCAGGACCAGAGCCTCTTCTAAGTTGTCTCCCAGATCCTCAATCTTGGTCAGCTGGCGCTTCATGGCCTGAATCTCCTTCTGTTTCCGCTAGAGAAGACCAACAAAAGGAAAGAGCGGTCACACAGGGTAGCTCCGAACCAGGCGATGGTAGAGAAGATTAAGAAGCTGATGGGTTTGGGTTTCCCCGGCCTGCTCCTGAATGATTTTCAGGCATCTTCCTGTCCTCTGTGAAAAATGAACTGCTCAAGAGGTCCACTTCTGTATTCCTCATTTATGCGATGGTGGGAAGGTTAAGTGATGGGACGTCTGTCATTCTGGACATCTGCCATATAGAAGTCTAAGAGTTAGCAGTTACGTGCTGCAGGAGAGAGGAGTAGCACTTCCAGGACGCCTCGAGAGATCCTCTACATTCAATCGTATTATTTTCCCATGTCAAATGACAACAGAAATTGGGGAATGCTCCAGATCGTAGGCCTGGAGCTTCTGTATCTGTTCTCCTTTTTTTTTAAGTTTATTTTAAGTTTATACCTCTCTCAAAAATAGAGAGAGAGGAAAAAGAAAGACAAAGAACATGCATGTGCACAGGCACCGGAGAGGAGCAGAGAGGATCTGAAAGATCTGATGGGGACAGAGGATCCGAAATGGGCTCCATGCCGAGAGCAGACAGCCCCACACAGGGCTCAGACCCACGAACCCTGAACCTTGAGATCACGACCTGAGCTGAAGTCACGCACTTAACTGACTGAGCCATCCGGGCACCCCGGCTCTCGTTCGTAATCATCATCTTAATCATAATGATGTAGGCATTATGAGCTCCATTGTACAGATACAAAAGCTCCGGTTCAGACATTGAAGTCAACTGATGTCCTTGTCCGTGAAGTGTCAGTCAATGGTTAGAATGCAAATGGAGGGCAGGGTTGGGACTAGAACCTTAAGCTCTTGACCTTCAGGCCCGGAAATTTACGTAAAAGCACTACTAGGGTTGCCTTTAGGTTCACGTAAAAGTTCTCCTGGTTTTCCTGGCACTCCTTGTAATTCTGAGTTCTGGCAACATCCTCAGCTGATGCTCAACATCACTTACTTTATTTGCTTCCAACTGGGATTCCAGGGTTCCCGTCTCTTTGAGCAAAGACCTAGTTAAGAAGCGGAGGAAAGTGTTACTCATAGAATCAGAGGTCAAGATTTCACCCAGACGGACTGACTCTGATAGCCTACGTTTCTCCACCTCCTTATCTTATTATAACGGCCTCTTCAGAATGAATTTTCACACCAGATTTTCATGAAACCAAACCCTTCTGTCAGCTAGCAAGTTGCCGGACAGATGAGAAGGGAAGGAAGGTCTGTCCTCATTCTTCTGTGCCTGTGAGAAGGCTGCCGTAGTCCCCCTGATTCTTACTCTGGGACATACCCTTAACCTAACAAGGGCAAGTCTCCCCCTCGGGGGGTACAGGGCAGGATGATATACCCTGTACTTCTCTTTCCACCCCAAGCTTCCACTTAGGTGCCATCTCAATCTGATGGTGACGATGGCAAAGATGCCCCATGCTGAGTCCTCCGTTTGCCTCCAGAATATAACAGACACATCTATGACAAAACAAACACGGTAACACAAAATACTGACCCATCCAGAAAATAAGCCCTGGGCGTGGAGGTCGGGAGCAGCGATCAGAAGAGAGAAAAGAGAAACCACGTGTTAACATGGATGACTTCAATGATCTTCTTTCCTCAGATCTAAGAAATATTCTAAATCTTCTGTAACCAGAAAAGAGGAACCTGTTTTGCACTGTCCCCAGAGTCTCGCCCCCTCAGAGGAGCCTCTGTGCAGCTCCTCCTGTCCTGGGATGGAGAAGAGCTCAGGTGTCAGGTGACCATGCGAAGTGTCGGGGACACACTGCTGGGGGTGGGGGTGGGGGTGGGTGGGACGGACCACACCAGAGGCAGAGGATGATGCACTTTGCTTTCTCTGTCCTCTGTCACCTGAGTTTCGGCCATGACACAGGATTGCTTTCTGCTCATTGTCTGGTTTTTCCTTGCTGGGTTTGTGGGAGCAGTCGGTATATATTACGGACTGTCGAAACCACCACTTTGACCACATTTCTGACCCACCTGCTGGAGACGGCCTACAAACCTTGACATTTATGCTAACGTATTACACCTTCCGAGTCTCTTCTTTTCCAGGTCATTTGCCCCGGAAGATGTGACAAATGTTATTGTCATGTATAGGACATTCTGCATTTAATAAAAGCAGCCCACACCTATTATCTCACTGATTTTCACCACGGCTTCTTCTTAGCGATGGGGCAGCCTGCGAGCTTCATAGCAGGTGTTCACAGTAGGCTCCACCTTTGGTCGTGCCCATAAATACACACGTGACCTGGAGCAAGTCAACTCGCCTACTGATCTTCTTCCCACACTTGGGGACAGAGATAATCGAATCGGCTCTGTGCACATTTCAAGGTCTCTCTGAGAGTTAAGGGAGGTGACGGGTATAGAAGCACTTTGTAAAGTGCCAACATAAGGGACTGCTATGGTTTTTAGACTTTAATCACAGGCAATGGGGGAAAGTGAGAGCATCAAGGAGAGAACATGGAAGGCAACACGACGGGCAGTGGCACGAAATTCTCGTTTCTTGCTTTTGCACGGACTGACTTAGAAAACCATCAATTCCAGATGAAAAACACAGACAGGATCTGGTGATTTTAGAACACCATAAATCCTATAGGACCCCCCCCCCCTCCCCTACTCTCCTCAGACATGCATTTCACCCCCGTGGTGACACAGGGATCATGGGTTTGGGGACAGCACCACACACCTGGTCTCCAAGATCCACTGAAGGAAGGCACTGGCATTCTGCTCAAACTCCTGGCACATCTCAAAGTTCTTGACCTGTCTCTCCTCCTCTTTTTGTAGCTCCTGCTCCCGTTCCTAAACCCCGAACCACAGAGAGGAGAGTGAACGCTGAAGACCTCTCTTTGAAGTAAAATAGCTGCTTTGTTGCTATTCTCAGCTGCACATCTTCCCCTGATCTAACCTGTCTTCCGGAAGCATGTAGTACGTGCTCCTATGTCATCCCGCCCTTTCCTCGCCCCCGAAGGAGAAGGAAGCTCCCATCATGCATCTGTAAGACCAAGCCCAGTGACAAATAAGCTAGTAATAAAGGCAAATCATCTTTCTTCTCATTTGTTTTCTGGGTGAAATTTTCATTTAAATGAACATAAAAGGAGCCTTTTAAGGGAAAGCAGCCTTCCTTTAGGGAAAGGTAGTAACGAGAGTTGCCATCTAAAATTGGTGCTATTTTCATGAAAATTTTCTGCTAAGCTTTTTAATATCTTCTCCAGTTTCTATGATAAATGTCATTATAGACAGAAAAACACAAACACATAAAAAAAAAGGCACTTTGGAGGTATGTATAAAATGCGTGCCTTGGATGGGGGAATTCTAGAGACTGTGGACATATATACGAACCTCGTGAACTTTCCATAGCCCATTTTTTTTAAATGTTTTTATTTATTTTTGAGACAGAGAGAGACAGAACATGAGCAGGGGAGGGGCAGAGAGAGAGGGAGACACAGAATCCGAAGCAGGCTCCAGGCTCTGAGCTGTCTGAACAGAGCCCGACGCGGGGCTCGAACTCACGGACCGTGAGCCCTGAGCTGAAGTCGGACGCTTAACCGACAGAGCCGCCCAGGTGCCCCTCCATGGCCCATTTTTACAGCCACCTCCTGGAACTTGTGTTCTCCTCCCTGAATCACTGCTCACCACCCGGAGGCATGAGAGTGTCTGAGCTCTGGGGCGTAGGGCTATACCTTACTGTGGATATATTTCCAACATTTTCTTAGATAGATTCCATTGCTGTCCCAACGTGTTTATTAATAGCGTCCTTTCCTTCTCAAAAGGCCCCCCAACTTGTATACTAAATTAGGTGGTCACGCTCGCCACAGCGAAAGAATGTCTCTGCCGTGTGCCGTTACCTTGATGATGTCATGTAGGTGCTTCCAGACCTTCTCCAGCACCTCCATCGTCAACCAGGTGTAAGGGCTGGAAGGCACGTCTAAGGCCTTAATCTGCTGGTCCAGCTCCAGCAAATAGTTGAAGTCCGACTGGGCCCCCACCAAGGAGGCCAGGAAGGCCTCCTGGTCCTTCTGCAGTTTCCGTATCTCGTTCAGGGAAACACAGTGCACAGGCTCTGACAGGTCCTCCTTGGCATTCTCACACCAGTGGTTGAAAGCGGAAGCCTTGTGTGCAAATTCCATGAACAGCTCCTCAGCCTGCAGAAGAAAAAGCCACCTCCATCTTGCCCGATAAAACCCCTCAGCAAAAGAGAAGACTGAGGATATAAAGAAGAAGAACGCCCATCTTCAAATATTAGGCGGGTCAGCAACTGTAGGAGGGCAGAACGGAAACCACCGAGCACCATGTGCTCAGCAGGCGGGCAGGCGAGTTTGAGGCCTGGCGCCCTGGTTGAGAGTAGCCGAGGCCTCCACCATCTGCACGTAAGGAGGCGGAAGGACTCTTAGCATTGTTTTAACTCCGAGAGTCCGAAAGAAGCGAGGGCCATTTTCAGCCATACGATTTCACAATTTGTTATTCTGAAGTCTGTGCTCCAGTTCTGCCTGTCACACAGGGAACGTGCAAACATCAGTGTTACATGAATGCATGGATGAACGTTTGAATAAGCAAATCATTTATGGGCTAGGCCAGTCTATCCACACCTCTCTGATGTCTCTTTGTCTGTACTGAGTTCTTTTCCTGCCTCCCTTCTAGAACTTGTTCAGGGCTCAGCTCGTGCTTGAAGCCCCTGCTTAAACCCAGCTCCCACCCTCTGGTCTGTACCCTTACTCCTAGGTTACTGTCTGGCGTTCTCCATATGCTCTCAATGACTCTGAATTCTCCGAATTTCTGAACAACAGAAATAGCATGGATTGTTCCAAACACTGGTGATCAAAACTAGTTTTGGATTTAAAATGTATCATAGATTTGGGGCACCTGGGTGGCTCATTCAGTTGGCCATCCAACCCTTGATTTCGGCTCAGATCATGATCTCGCATTGTGGGATCAAGCCCCATGTCCAGCTCTGTGCTGACAGAGTGGAGCCTGCTTGGGATTTTCTCTCACTCCCTCTGCCCCTCCCGCATGCTCTCTCTCTCTCTCTCTCTCTCCTTCCTCTAAAATACCCACATACATACATACATACTCAGCAGTTTATACTTCCCAAGAGATTTATCTTAAGCAAATATGAAAATGAGTTTTCATCCCCAAATATGTTGGTTTAAAGAGGAAAAAATTGGCCTAAATGGAAGGGAGATTACGAAGGTACTACACCATTACATCTTACCCTGTACTCATTTGGAATGTATATGCTAAAAATAGACCAGTACAGAGAAATTGACTTGGTTCCTATACAGGAAATTAAAAAAAAAACGTATGAAGTATTTCGTATTATTTTTGTAATATTATGGATCACCTGAGTATTTTACAAAGATTTTATAATCAGAAAATAAAATAGCAAATCTCTTTGCAGTTCAAAAATTAAGCTAAATAGAATCAGAAGGTAAAGCATCTTTCTATCTAGAATGCATATATGTGTGTAAAGTTGCCCCCAAATTGATTTAATTTTTCACTTAAGATTTATTTCTGTAGGTTCCATACCAACAGAGTAGTTAGCTAGGCATCCAGACTGACTGATTTTTGTCCGTGCGTCTGTTTCCTAATTCCCCTGCCTGCCTTAACTTGCTGCCCGGTATAATACTTATGGCCTAGGAGTGCTCAGTAATGTCACTGACCATCCTGACTTCCTTTTATTATTGGTATTTTTTATGATCAACATCCAATACCTTAGCAGCCACCACTAGAAAGAACATTCTCATCACTTATACCTACATAGAACTTAGTGGTTTGCACTGCATTTTCAGATCCATTATCTCTTAATAGTCATAACAGACCAGCAGGAAACAGTCGTAACATGATCCAATTTCATAAATGGAGGAATCAAGGCTCAGAGACGTTAAGGGACATATACAAGGTCTCCCAGCCAAGAAAGATCAACACAAGGTGGGAACTCAGGTTTTACTGGTTGAGTGCTCCTTGTGTCTGGGCTAGAGAAAAGCCCAAGGACAGCCTTACCTCCCGCCTGTCACTTTAGTTCTTTCAAACACTAGGACCTTTCACCCTTTGACCCACCTACTTCTTCCACTACATGTGCCTGGCTTCTCTCTCAAGTCAGCTGGACAACTGACAAGTCAGTTTTAAAAGAAACAAACAAACAAACAAACAAACAAACAAACAAAAAACACAACGTATCAATCTAAAAAAAACCCCAATAACTTCTTGTTCAGTAAGAATGCCAGGGCGCCCAGGTGGCTCGGTCGGTTAAGTATCCGACTTCGGCTCAGGTCATGATCTCATGGCTGGTGGGTTCGAGCCCTGCATCGGGCTCTGTGCTGATGGCTCGGAGCCTGGAGCCTGCTTTGGATTCTGTACCTCCCTCTCTCTCTCTCTCTCTCTCTGTCCCTTCCCTGCTCATACTCTGTCTCTCCGTCTCTTAAATAAACATTAAAAAAACTAACAAAAAATTAAAAAAATAAGAACGCCTTTCTGATCCTTTCCATGCAGTCACTCAAATGTCTCTAGATTACCCAAACAGGGTTTCCAGTATCTATTTCTGGATTCCATGGCTAATAGAATATACAGATAGTGGACGACTGATTATGGCTCATCTCTCTCTCTCTCTCTCTCTCTCTCTCTCTCTCTCTTTTTTTTTTTACCTTCTTTAGGGGAAGCTGCTTCTCCAGCAAGTTCTGTCTGTGGGCTGCAGAGGCTTCCAGCAGCTCCCCCCAGCGCCTCAGCAGGGCAGCATGGCGCTCCTCAATGGCTTTGGTCTGGCTGTGCTGAGCGGCCACCAGCTGGTCCTTCAGGTCAGTTATCTCCGACAGCCTGTCTTGCTGGAAGCTCTGTAGGCTGGCGTCCAGCGTGTCCTGGGAAAGACCCAGACAGAAGCTGTGAGTGGAGATACAACCCAGATTCCCGGGGCCAGTCACACCTGGGTTCTACCAGATCTTTTATCATGGACAAGACAAGGTCTAGGAAAGGATTAGAGTGATGACCAAGCAGAAGGAGACGTAACTTTGAGACTTAGGTGAATGTCTGTGGTTGGAAGTATGGCTGAGTTTGAGTGGATGTGTGTTTTATAACCAGACCTTAGGGTAGGTGTAATATTAACATTAAGGGAATACGGGAGCATGGGACGATCTTCTGCATTTTTTGAGTCAAAACTAAATGCTTCCTCCAGCTCGCATCCTTTCTAAGACTCTTTTGCATCCTCTGTTAGGTTTTGTGCTCTGATTGGTAGCACACAGCACACTATCAGAGATCTTGGAGGTATACACACCGACAACAGACCTCTTGTGGGGCTCAGTTAGATCACGATTCATGGTGTGTGTGTGTGTGTGTGTGTGTGTGTGTGTGCGTGCGTGGTGTTGAAATCAACATCACAAAGTTCTGGATACTGAACTTCCAGATTTAATAGGGTGGCTTGCCTATGATTAATTCTCCCTTTGAGAATAACTATAACTGCTGGATAAAAGCACAAAACATCAGCTGTTTGAAAGAGAGCAGAATGCAACTCAGGTAACGACACCTCAAAGGATCAAAATTCTAGAGAAGAGGAAACAGTATTAAGGTCAGAGTAATATTCTCTGTCACCTTTCCCTATGACGTGCAGGCCGCACAGGCCAAGAGGTTGAGGGCAATGCAGCTGCTCCGAGCTCTTGATAATCTCAGGAGGCTAAAGAGACAGTTTCTGGGGAATTGGGCAGCCAGGGTGGAAAATGAACTACAGAAAAATAGGTTCGATATTCTGTCTGTTTTCTCCTCCAGGCGTCTACAGATTCCGAGACTGCACAGGCCAGGAGTCCTAGAAGCCCAGCAGAAACAGTAGCAAAAAGTCAAAGATGCTAAGTAGGCTCCTTGCTAATCTCACAGCGCTGAGTTGAAAACGCAAAGAGGGGAAGCCCCCCTGAAAGGCGTTTAGTTAAACCCTTGAAAGGCCTGAGTAAGAGCCAATGAAAAAAAGGCAAGTCCCCACCCCCCAAAACGAAATTATGTCTCGTATCATTTCAGTCCCTGACCAAAAAGTAGGGGTTAGATGGGGGATGGAAGTGTTAAATCATAAACATAAGTAAATACTCATCAGTTACATTACTTTAAATGTATATAGACTCGGGGTGCCTGGGTGGCTCAGTCGGTTGGGCGTCTGATTTTGGCTCAGGTCATGATCTCATGGCTCGTGGACTCGAGCCCCGCATCAGGCCCTGTGCTGCCAGCTCGGAGCCTGGAGCCTGCTTCGGATCCTGTGTCTCCCTCTCTCTCTTCCCCTCCCTCGCTCACGCTCTGTCTCTGTCTCTTTCTCAACAATAAATAAACACTACAAAAATTTCAAATGTAAATAGACTCACCCCTTCCAACAAAATGATCAAATTAGATAAATAAAGCAATCCTCACTGTGAAATTTATAGCAGACAATCTAAAATGCAAAGATACTCTGCACTTCCATGTTTATTGCAAAATTGCTTGCATTGGCCACGATAGAGAAACAACCTGAATGTCCATCAACAAATAAACAGACAAAGAAGATGCGATGTGATGTGATGTGATGTGATGTGTGTATAAAATGGAATATTATTCAGCCACCAGATGGAAGGGAATCCCGCCATTTGTGACAATTTGGATGAAACTTGAGAGCGTACGTTAAGTGAAATAAGCTAGACAGACAAAGACAAACACCACTTGATGTCACTCACAAGTAGAATACAGAAGAGCTGGACTTAGAGAAACAGAGCAGACGGGTAGTTGCCATGGGCTGGAGGGTGGGGAAGATGGGAGATACTGGACATAGGATACAAACTTCCAACTAAATGATTGACTAGTTCTGGCATCTCACGTAGAACACGATGATTACAGCTAATACTCCTGTATTATACACCTAAAACTTGTTAAGAGAGTAGATCTGAAATGTTCTCAGAAGAGGCAATTATGTGATGGGAGGCAGGTGTCAGCTACAAGGCTAATCATTTTGCATTCTATACATGTATCAATTAAACAACAAAAATTATAAAACATACACACATGAATGTAAAAAAGAAAACAACCAAAGGATAGAAATATGGACTGCAAACACTAAACGAACAAACAAAAAAACACTGGTACTCTAGATTGTGAAAAAGTAGACTTTAAATCAAGAAATGTTATTAGAAAGAACATTTCATAATAAAAAGGATTCAGTTCATCAAGATGACTCATAATTCTAAATGTCAACACAACCTTTAACTTAGCTTCAGAATATATAGAAATAATGGAGCATTTAAGCAACACGATCCACAACCAAAACCTGACAGCTAACAAAAAACACTGCAAAGTACACATTCTTTTCAACTGGACATAGACTATTCACCAAAACAGACTACTTTCTGGATGTAAACCAAGCTTCTAAAATAATAGAGGGTGTGTTTTTAAAACAAAGAATTAGACAAGATATAAATGTCAAAAAAGATAGTAAGAACATTTCCAAGTGTTGGGAAATTCAGCAAAATACAATATGGGATAACCAATGGGTTAAATAAGAAATTAGAAATGACAGAAGCATTTTAACTGAGTGAAAATAACAAAAGTAACATATGAAATTGTGAGGTGCTGCTAAAACTTTACTTACAGGGAAATTCATATCCTTATATCAAAATATGAGAAAAGGAGTGGCTAAATATTTGATAATCTAAATAAATATCCACCTTGAGAATTTTTTAAGAAAGAAGTTAACCCCAAGGAAAGAAAAAGAAAATGAGAAAGATATAAAAAGGTATGAGTGGGATAATATCCAAAGATATAACAGAGAACAATAAAAAAAAAAAAAAAAACCCTAAAGCTGGTTCTCTGATAAAAATGATGCACACCCAGCAGCAGCAAGACTGAGGGGAGGGAGAGAGAGAAAAAAAACTAGCAAATTATGCATATGGGGAAGAAAAAGAGGAACAATATTGCAGGTCCCACAGACAGTAAAACCACAGAATTGGGGGATGGAATAATCCTAGTGTTCAGCTTCCGTGCACGTGGGCTGTGGTCACCATGGGCACCTGCCCACGAGCAGCCCTGTCCTTACCTGCTTTGCCGGGAGAGCAAGTGATGCAGTGAGGTCTGTATCATTGCCATTGGTCTTCAGACTTGCTTCCTTCTCAGCTAGAGAGCAAAGACGATTAATTAGAGGGGAAACACGGTTGCTCTTGAATCAGCTTTGGTAAGGAGAAAAGGAATATTCCCTGCAAGCCATTAGAGAGCCTCCTGACTCCGGGAGTGAGTCATTTATTGGAATATGGGAGCAGTGGGGGGCTGATGGGTGGTCTCTCTGGACTTATGCAGTGCAGCCCTGACTGAAGCTGAGCTGGGACCAACACTTCTGGGTTGTTTGGAAGCCAAAGGAAAATTGCAGATCAGGCATGAGTTAAAAACAACCAAACACGCTATTTTTTTTTAGAATGTTCTGCTATAGCTCTGCCCTTCTGAGTATCACATGCGAAATCACCAATTCCCCAAAAATGTGTTTTATGGAATTGTGGTCCTCAGTCACCCCTCAGCATGTTTGTGTGTGTGTGTGTGTGTGTGTGTGTGTGTGTGTGTATGCACACATGCATGCACATGTGAGTGTAACTATGTCCAGAAAGGGTAGGAGTGAGTGATGAGGGAGCATCTCTTTTCTCACCGGAAGTGAGAAAACTGCAGAATCTTTCTACCGATGGAATTTACCAGCATTTCTCACACCCAAGGACCTTGGCCTTCACATGCCATACCTATCCAGGCCTCCACCACATCAGCCTTCCAGTTGAACTGCTGAAAGTCATAATCATCTTCCAATTGCAACTTCCAAACAGCCATCGCCTTAGCCAGAGAAGGGATCTTTTCGGTCAGAGCCTGTATCTTGGTGGCTACCTTCTCCGTGTGCTGACTTTTCTCCTGAGACACCAAGATGGAGAAGAGAAGGAACAGATACACATTGGTGGATGTCCATGGCTAGAAGTTGAATTCTTTAGTATGATAAAAAGGTGGCATCTCTCTCATTACAAATACGTAACTATTCTCCTCTGGGTCGACTGCAGTTATCGTATTAATTGTATTTTTCATCCGTGCTGGGATGGTTACTTCCACTCTAGCATTTAGGAGATCCTCTTGTGTGGGGCCGCATGAGTGTGACTTTCTTAGCTGGAGTCCCCTCTGTTTAAGGATCTTTGTATAGTACTTAGATCAGTGAGAGTTTATAAAAACAAGCATTTGTACCAAAGGATGATTCTCAAATTACAAAGGGGTTTCAGTGTGGTCCTCTTTGCTAAAGGCGCACAAAGAACTTCTTTATGTTTTTACAATACTCTATAACCAAAGCACGCGATAAGATGTTTATAAATGTCTTACAGTGAGTAAGAGGGTCAACAGGGGATTTAAGGAAATCTGAGAGATATGCCTGTAAGAACTAGAAATAAGAATTTCCAAAAAACAGCGACTGAAGAGATAATTATGTGCTCAGAACAAAAATAAGATAGCTAGGAAGAGATTATTAAAATTCAATGTATGGGGGCACCTGGGTGGCTCAGTCGGTTGGGCGTCCGACTTCGGCTCAGGTCATGATCTCACTGTTTGGGAGTCTGAGCCCCACGTCAGGCTCTGTGCTGACAGCTTGGAGCCTGGAGCCTGCTCTGGGTTCTGTGTCTCCCTCTCTCTCTGCCCCTCCCCCACTTGTGCTCTGTCTCTCTCTATCAAAAATAAATAAACGTAAAAATATTAAAAACATAAAATAAAATAAAATTCAGCGTATGGTTTTAGCACAGCTCGTGATTCTGTATTTGGACCAATCCCTTTTGGAAAATGATCTTGGCCTGGAATCCCTGAAGTATTCACCTTATTTAAAATATCTTCTCCTTGAGCACACACATCTTGCACTCGGGTCTCATGGACAGCAAAGTCATTTTCCAATGCTTCGTGCTTCTTTAGCAAGCTCTGTGGAAATGAGTCCGTGAGAATCGACACATCCAAGCCTGGACAATCTAACCCACCCATATTCTGACTCCCATTGATGCAACTCACAGGAACAATTTGGTTATACTAGGGGGGCATCCACTTTTTCCTGCACAATGCCACTAAATGCCTCCCCTAAAGCTCTCCACTTGCCAAAAAGGGCAATCCTACCAGAAAAGAAAGAAGTAAAAGAATACAGTGACACTGTTTCTAACTTACTAGGGTGAACGTAAGCTTTTCTGGACTTTGGAATGAGAGTGTTGGTCAAGGGAATACACACGGATTCCTCCATTTTGAAATGTACATAATTCCATGAAATGCTGTATCTCACAGAAAAAGAATAAGTATCATCCTATATTAAGAGTGGGCATAAAGGCAGGTAAGGAAGGCGCTGAGCTTTTTTGAATCTCAGTCTCGAACTTCTCTGGGTCTAACTGCTGCTGGTAGGATGGGGAAAGGAGTGTGGACAAAGCCCAGAAGCAGTGAGTCTCCTCCTTCTTTGTATTCTCCCGAGTGTTTTCCAGACAAGGCAGCCCTGCCCACCACCACCCTCCATCCACGAGGGCCTGGGCTGGCTCGGCTGCCTCCTCCTGGTCCTGTCCCCAAAGCACCCTGCCCACTTCTCCTTCTATACCACACACTAGCCTGGGCCACAGGAAGAAATGGATTTTGTGTGACTAACACGCTTTTTAACTGCCACATTTTGCAAACAAAAGAATTTCAGGATACAAGGTGTTCTTAGGCATGGTTATTTCTTTAAATACAAGATGCACTACATGATATTGGATGACTATATATTTCATCTTTATGCAGAAACTGTACATGGAGATTGGATACTGATCCACAATATAAGATAGACTGATTTAGCCGTGTTTTACGTACACACAATATATGAAATAAAGTCTCTTTAACCCCATCTCCTTCTGTTTCCAATCTCTTTTCTGTGCTTCCCCTTGGACACTCTGGACAGCTCGGGTGCCTCACATCTAATTCATGCTTCTTTAAATAAAGTCTAGGTGTCCCTCCTTCAAATTTATTCCTAAGTCCTAAGTAGGCTCCTCAATGTTGTGTTAAAAGTTGATAAGGCCAAAGCTTAAAACTTCACTTTAAATATATCTTTTATGGTTCTTGTAGTTGTAAGAAGTTGATCAGAAATATCTTCTCTTCTCCTCACATGTTAAACAAAGAGAGAATATGCGATTGGGGTCAGGAAATCTAAATCCAACGACAGGTAGGCAACTCTCTTTTCTTATATTTGCCAATCTATACGGGTCCAAGAACCCCCAAACTCAGAGGACCAATTGTTTTCTTGATACAAGATGACACAGAAAGGCTAGGTGGATAGGTATCTTAAGGTAATGGTGAAGATTATTAGCAATAAATCCTCATAAAGATCTATTCCTGGAATTTGTATGTTACTGCAAAGACTTTTCATTAAAACGAGTCTTTGAATGTGATGGTCTAAGTGTACCTATCGAAAGATCCAGATTGGCTGAATGGCTTTAAAAATGTGGCCCAGCTATATGTGGTCTACAAAAGCCGCACTTCAAATAGAACAGCATGAGTGGGCGTGAAAGTGACAGGCTGGCCGGGAGGGACACCTGCAGAACAAAGAGCCACTGGACAGTCACAGGCACAAAGATGAACCGCACCCGATGCCTCATCTCAGACGACAGTGAACTCAAAACAGCTAATGGACCTAAAATGAACACGTAAATCTCTAAAGTTCTAGAAAAAGACATAGCGGCTTTTCATGATCTTGGGCGAGGCCAAAAGTTTGCATTTTTGACACAGAAGCACAGAAGGTCAACAGTTAAAGGAAACAAACATTACGCTAAAGAAAATAAGGCAGCAAATAAGCACACAAAAAATTAGCCATTAGGGAAATGAATATTGAAACCACAAGGAGATACACCACACTCCTATCGGATTGTGTAAAATTAAAAAAATGGTGACAGTACCAACTCTTGGCAAGAATGTGCTAGAAGGCGCCATCACTCACGTGCTGCCAGCGAGTGGGTAAGACGGTACGGCCGCTCTGGAAACAGTTGAACACTTTTATATTTTTATGCATACATACTTTTTTTTACAGAACCAAATATGCAGTGATCCTACAGCAATTGGATTCCTGGACATTTATGCCCAAAGAAGGAAGACTCACGTTTACATGGAAGCCCCTGCATGGATATCGATAGCAGCTTTACTCATAACAGCTCCAAAGTGGAAATGACCCAGGCACCCTTCAACAGGTGACATCCACACCATGACATACCACCCGGCAATAGCACTGAATGAACTGTTGTCACACACAGCCTGAGCGAGTCACCAGGGAACAACGCTGTGCGAGAGGCCAACTGCCCAAAGTTACGGACTGTATGAGTTCATCTATACAACATTCTTCATACGTCCAAAATTACAGAGGTGTAGAGTAGATTAGGGGTTGCCTGGGGTTAAGGGGGGGCAGAGGGAGGAGGGTGTTCTGCAAGATGGTGATGGTGACGTGCTGCCTCTTGACTCTGTCAGTGTCGAAGTGCTGGCAGGTGTTACCACGGGAGGAAACTGAGTAAAGTGCACATAGGACCTCTCTGTATTACTTCTTACAACTGCATGGGTACCTACAGTTCTCAAAACGTAAGGTTTGATTTTGAAAAGCAAAGCCTTGGGAATGTTTGATACGAAAGCTTAAACCACTCATACATGTGCACTGTGTGCACATGTCCCAGAAGACGTTTCAAACGAGAGGAGTTAGTGGTGGGGATTTCATGCCACGTGCAGGTTTTAAGTTTTCCATCGCCAGTGTGAGCCTTCCCTTATGTCATCACATAAGAGTGAATGAATCTCCACAGAGACTTCTCAGTAAATCCCTAAGTTTTAAGGCTACTAGGCGGAGACCTCAAGGTCCCAAGAATATCATTATCTTATGATCACCTTCTCAAAAGCTCTAAAACTCCACCTTAACTCAAGATCACATGGACCACTTGGTCATTTCTTTATTGGAAAACTCAATACTGTATTCACAAGGGTGTCTCTAAGTTGTAGAACTAGTCTACCTGCCAGGTCGCCCTTCTAAAATTTGATTTTCTGGAAAATGCAACCAGTGGCCAGGCATGAGAATGTTTCCAATTAAGCGTAACATTAGTATTTGAGGGAATCTTTAGGAAACCTACCTCTGTGAGGGAAGGCCTGTAAGCATGAAGGACTGAACTCATGAATCACGGGATTGAGACTTGAGTCCTGTCTTCACACCCGATTGATTCTGTGATCTTGGGCAAGTTGCTTGCATCCTCAGACCTTGATTTTTCATATTTAAAATTGGCAGGAGTACCCATATTTCCGTCATTGTTTCCTCCCACCAGGAGAACGATTCTTTTCATGGATGAAAATGTTGACTACTTAAGAAAAGATTTAAATCAGGGGCATCTGGGTGGCTCAGTCGGTTGAGCGTCCGACTGGATTTTCTGCTCGGCTCATGATCTCACAGTTCATGAGATTGAGCCCTGCGTTGGGCTTTGTGCTGACAGCATAGAGCCTGCTTGGGACTCTGTCTCTGTCTCTGTCTCTGTCTCTCTCAAAATAAATAAATATGCTTTCTAAAAAAAGAAAGAAAATATTCAAATCCAAGGGAAGAAAATCGATCATTCAGCCTGTTACTCACCTGAGTAGCGGCCAGTGTGTCCCCAGAACCCCCTCGGGCAACCATAGCTTCCTTTTCACTGATCCAAGCTTCTTCCTCCTCAGCATTGTCCATGAACTTCAGGTATTCTAGGGATTCTTCCAGTCGGAGCCCTCTGCAACAGGGCAGTGAACCCCAGTGAGGATGGGGAGAAGCCAGCACGCGGGGGACTATACTGAGCAGCACAGCCGCACGAGGCAGACGCACAGGACAATCTGATCTGAGCTCCTGTGAACAGGGGGAGGCCCTGACCCCAGAAGTCCTGTTCTGTGGCATCTCCTGCTCCCTGGGAGTCTTTGCTGCTGGGAGAGAGCCTCGTCCACACATGAGTGCCCAGCTGGAGAACAGCGTCAGTGAGCTAAGGTCTCTTTCTATTCTGTGTGCTGCCTCTTATATAGTGAAGGCACCACAAAAAGCTAGATGTTTCCTTCTACTCCCCAGCAAGACACATCTTCCTACCGCCAACAGGTATGGAATTATAGGCAGAAATTATTTGCTTTGGCCATCTGGCTACAAGGGAGGAAATCTACTCCTCGTTCTTTGCTTCCTAGGGGCTGCACATAGGGCCAAGCCTGGGAGCGGGGTGGGTCATACAAAGTAAAACAGACCCGGGGGCCACGGCCCGGTGAGAAGATGGCTGGCATGCGGGGACAACCACGATGGCCGTGAGCGCAGGAGACGGCGGGTGGCGAGGCCGTAGCGGTGGCAGCCGCCTGGCCTCTTCCCTGGGGCAAAAGGGGGCAAGCTGAATGGAACACTGACATCTGGACAGGGACTTTGAAGATCAACAGAGACGGGGAGCTGGGGAGAGCAGCCAATGCTAAGCCCAATACCAACAATCCAGGAAGACAACGGCCTCCGTCCGATCCCCAACTCACCGAGTGTTGGCCAACTCTTTGAGCTTCTCCCATTGTTGAAAAAGATGAGTCAGGCGCTCCTGGATCTCCTCTCGCCCCACAGCAGCCTTGTCTCCCAGCCTCTCTGCCGCATCCAGAATGTTCTGAAGGACACGCCCCCATGTCACACTCCTCCACGGTCTCTCTCTCCCTCTGTCTCCATTTAGTCATCGTTCCCCCCAACGAGGTACCCAGCCCTTCCGACCCTCCACATCATTTACAATCTCCAGTGCTCGCACCAGGCTACACTCCATGACCCGCTTTCTGGATTATTCACGGTCGCAGGGTGACCCTGCTGCCGAGCCGGACCCAGACTTGTCTCCTTCCCTTATGGCTCAGCTCAAGTACAGTTTTCCCAAAGGTCCCAGCCTGCATCCTAACACCAGCAACAGTGCGTGGGGTGTTGAAAATGCCCCTTCCAGGGGACAACATGGGTCTCCGCACAGACCCCTTCTGTCCCCAGGGGGCAACAGGCAGAGGAGGGAAGAACACGTGTGAACTCCATGCCCAGCTCTCCGTGCGCCCGCAGGCCACCTCCGCGTGAGGCAGCCTCACCCCGCTTGTCTGCGGCACGAGGGAGGGCTTGAGATCGCCTCCGCTCTTCCTACCTGGACGGTGGGTTCGTGTGCCTGCAGCTCCCCTGCCAGGCGCTTGTGCTTCCTCAGCAGGTTCTGAACGCCCTGCAGGTCCCTGCCGTAGTCCTGGGAGCTCACTCGTAACAGCTTCTCCCTGGGACCAAGGAAGGAAACCCCAAATGCAGTTTGGACGTGTGAGGCCATCCGAGAGCGAGGGTTTTCTACGAGTGGGCGTGTGGCTGGGGGGTGAGGAGGCGGTAAATTCCGGTAACCACAAAGGTATTTGGTGCCAGAGGCTTTCTGCCAAGCTCCTGGCTTAATCCAAACACCAAGGAAAGTAACATACTGGGGGCGCCTGGGGGGCTCGGTTGGTTAAGTGTCCGACTCTCTTGATTTCGGCTCAGGTCATGATCTCATGGTTCGTGAGATCAAGCATCTGACTCTGTGCTGACAGGGCAGAGTCTGCTTGGGATCCTCTCTCTCTCTCTCTCTCTCTCTCTCTCTCTCTCTCTCTCTCCCCTCTCCCCGCTTGTGTGCTGTCTCTCAAAAGAAGTAAATAAACATTAAAAAAATAACGTACTGATCCCCACCGTACCCACAGCTGTAAGAGCCTTCCCTTTCATTCCCTTGCCTGCCTACTGGCACACCTTTTCTTCTTTGCTCAAGAACATACACTAATGATTGGTTTTCAAAAACATTAATACACACATATCAATGAAGCCATGCACATACCTGACTTTCATGGCTTTATTATTTTTGTCTACTAATATCAATAGTGACTTAGGTAGAATGGGTGCAAAAAGTTGATACTACAGGAGTCATGGCAGTTGGATTGCTTCCAAGTGAACAATGTTTGAACATCGCCGCAAAGCACAAGACAGGGCTACGTAGACAAGATCATATTATCTCATTGCTTCTAAAGTTTTCTAAGATGTCCTCCATGCTGCCCTATATACAACACTTCCCTCTAAGTCATTCATTACCAGCGAGAATCAGCAGGTTTGTACGAGAGGAGCACGAGGAGGCAGGTTAAATGGGAAGTCGGGAAAATAATTTGATTTACTAAGATTTCCCCAAGTGTACTTTTTACAACGAAAGCAGAGTTAGTAACGAACCCATGGCAGGTCCTGTGTCCAGTTCAGTGGCACCTTCGAGTCACAGGATAAATGGGGAATAAGGACAAGGAGGTCGCCATCTGAGTAAGCTGTAAAGGCCCAGCGGTCTCATTCTGACATCGCACACACTGTGAACCCTCTAGAACAAACACACAAGGTTTCTTAATTTTGTTCCCAGAGTGTACGTGAATTGCTCCCTACTTCTCCAAGCCTGTCTCCTTCGGCCTGCATCCAGTGAGGGAATTTGAGAAAAAGAAAACCAGTGTTAAATTTAGGCTAAGGCAGACATGATTAAGAAGTACTATCAACTTTGAGAAACAATGACGCGTTTCGTTTCAGCAGCAAATAGGAACCTGTTTAACAGATCATCTATTCTCCTGGATCATTCACACAGTGTGAGTTGGTAGTACATACTCTATCCACGATTCCTCATCGTCTAGATCCTGGAAGAACTGGAACAAGGCATAGGCCTCTTTCAGCGTCTCGTGGTGTGCAGCCGCTAAGTTCCGGACATTCAGGAAGCGTTCATTGACATTATCCCTTTGCTCCACAATCTGGTCAACGTTGAAAGTCCCACTGGAGAGCAGATGCGTTGCTGATTCATTCAGGTCCTTGAGAGCATCCTAGAAAGCGCAGGGGTGCTGCTCAGTGAACGGAACCCCACAGGCTTTGAGTACATTCTGGATTTCAGCTACCACTGGTTCGTGTTCGAGGACTGGGTGGAACAGATTGCTTTTGAAGATAATTTGATGATTATTCAAGAACAGCTACGCGACCATAACGTTCCCAGGCTGGCCACATCGGGAACACACCCAGCCTGTTCTGCCTGTTTTTCTGCCCTTCTAGCGACGTCGATGTCGTGGGGGAATATCATCGGGTCCTAAAGATCTGGACTTAGAAAGCATTTGACTTCTTGCCCTTCCTGTGCATATCTCTGCCGCGAAATAAAATCGATAATATAAAATTCTTCAGTATGAGCAGCGTCCTGGTGGCTCAGTCGGCCAAGCTTCCGACATCGGCTCAGGTCCTGATCTCACAGTCCGTGGGTTTGAGCCCCACGTTGGGCTCTGTGCTGACAACTCAGAGCCTGAAGCCCCTTTCGGATTCAATCTCTCTCTCTCTCTCTCTCTCTCTCTCTGCCCTTCCCCCTCCACGCCCTGTCTCTCTCTCCTTCAAAAATAAACATTAAAAAATTTTTTTTAATTCTTCAGTATGAAATTAATACCCGCCAACCTGTTTATCATTGCTCCCAAGACACGTATCTGCTTGATACTGGAATGCACTGGAATTCTCCATGGAAATTCCAGAGCGCATATTTAATTCAACTTCATTGCACCTGATGTCTCCTTCTCATCTTTTTGCCCTCCATAATTATGTAAAATAAACTTGCAGTTTCTTTCCAAGACAGATCGGATATGAGCTTTGGAAGATAGTGAGTTTATATGCGTGCATCGTTCAAAGGTAGACACGATAACTTTAGGCCCCTCTTTCTGGAGCCTTAGAGTCTACAGTTGCATGATAACTGGTTAGCAGTGATCATTGCCACAGCTCTGCAGCTCATGAATTTGACCTGACGGTAACGACTGCTGGCTGAGGACACCAGTCAGTTTTGGTCAGGTTTGCCAAGAAAGCGTTCCCCAACGGCCTCCTGAGACGAGGGAAGAAAGCCAGAAGCATTTGCATTCAGCCAACAGGACTGAGATTCCAACACCACCTACCTCTCGGGCCGACATCTCCGTTTCCAACAGCTGATGTTTCTTGAGCAAGTTCCCGGCCGAAGCCAAATCCCTGGCCTGATCTTTCATGGCCAGCAGTGTCTCTGCCTGGAAATAAAGGGATATGCAGTGAAGCTTCCAGATGAAGCCTGTCCTTAGGGAGAACAACATTAGCAACCATGTCCCCCAACTTTCCCCAAGAGAGTCAAGTTAAATCCATTTAACTGGCAACATTTACTAAGCTCCCGTGTCCCCGCCCTTCCAGGTGCAATTACCTCTGAGAGCCAGAACTTAAAGTCCTGGATGCTTGTGTTGAACCTCTGCTGGCGACTCGCCTCATCGAGCTTTTCTCCTTTGTCAGCTGTTTTCTCAAGCAGGTAGTCCCACTGTCTCTGCAGTTCCTGCAGTTGTTTCTGATCCAAAGAAACCTGGGGGTTACTATGATCTTTAGGATCCCGAGTCCTGTGACAATATGAAAGTCTTCAGTAGGGGGCCAGGAGTTAGGGCTTAGCCAAAGTCGGCCAGCACTTGAGGGCCATTTTAAGCCAGTCGTGCTCAATCTGGGTAAAGAACAGCAGGTGCTGGGAGGAAGTCTGAAGAAAGGGCCCTGGGTTGCTTCTACAGACTGATGCCTAAGTGGCAAAACCCTCGGCAGGAAGGATAGAAGACGCCAAGCCAGCACGATATCCCTTGGGCATTAAGTCTGAGGCTTTCTCGGAGCCCTAGGTCCTGGGTTTGACGAAAGTGGTAAGGTCTGAGCCTCACGGTTTTCTCACTTCTTTTGTGTGGCAGCAGAGGGGAGACCGGTAACCACAGAACACGCTCCACATCCCTACCCACAGAAACTCTGAAGTGGGAAGAGGCTTCTCCTCATGTGCCTTTTAGCCCAAACCATCCTGAGCAGAACCCTTACCCTCACGGTTTCTTCATTGCCATCACATGCCTGCCGCTCAATCAAAGAGTTCCCCAAGGTGAGGACTCCCTTCACCTGCTCAGTTCGGCCGTTGACCTCATTTTCAAAGGCCTTGTGCTTCAGGTATTTCCTCTGAAAGGAAATCAGAAACTAAATCACCCTGGAATCTAGGGAAGTGAGATAGATACATTCTGGGTAAAAGAAAAGACTGAATGCGCCGTCATAACTAAGGTGGTGACTTCTGAAGGACTCACCCCTTCACGTTAGACTCAGAAGCCCCTGAGGGCAGGGCAGGGATGTCAACCATTAAGAAGAGTTGAGTGTTAGGGAGATACCCTGCATTCAGAAATCTGGGGATGCCAGAGTTTTCCAAGATTCCCATTTCGAACTTGCCTGAATGTTGGTGGGATCTTTGTAGGATTCATCACAGGCCGTGGGCAGCATCTCACCGATCCATTCCTCCAGATCCTCGAGGTCACGGTAGAATTGTTTGAGGTCAGCATAGTCACCAAGTTTTGTCTGCTCAGCAACCAGTAATTCTTTGAGAGCCTTCCATCTGGAGGAGGAGGCTAGGTCACTCTCTGCCCTCGACCCTCGAGGGCAAATGCCCAAGTGATATCAAGCTTTGATTCCATAGCCACTAATCTTGCCATTTGCCAAACTGTGCCTTCTCCTTTCATTATTTATAGACTGAAGGAGGAAGAGACTTCTCCTCAGGTGCCTTTCGGCCCCCACCATCCTGAGCAGAACCCTTACCTTCATGGTTTCTTCACTGCCATCACATGCCTGCCACTCCATCAGAAGAGTTCCCCAAGTTGAGGACTCCCTCCACCTGCTCAGCTCGGCCATTGACCTCGTTTTCAAAGGTCATATATTATTATTATATATTACCCGTTTTATTATATTGATAGGCTTAGTCGTCACAGAATCTCATTATTTTCAAATATGAGATACAGTGGTTAAATCAGGTATTTTTTTTTTTTTTTTTTTGTTTTAAGTTACCTTCCATGACTTTAATTCTGTGACTCTCGATCAGAAAGGCTTCCAAGTGTCAAGACAGTTTCAGGCATTTAGAAATGAGAAGGACTCAGAGCATGACCCCCATCCTCCATGCTAGCCAAGAGGTCCCTTCATTCCATTTTCCTTAGCTCACAAAACACTTGCTCAGGCCTGACCTGTCCAGCACCCGTTGTAACCGAGCAGCAATCTCCTCCTTGGCATAGTGGTCATCAGCAATGAGCCGCTCCGCAACATTACCTAGCTCCGTGATCTTCTTGTCCTGGACAGAGGAGAAGAAAAAAGCCCAGATGCCTAGAGATTAGACCTCCGGGGCAATCCCAGACTCCTTCCTAGAAAAGAACAGAGACACCCTCTGTGGCTTCACACGATGGGGGGGAACCAGAGCCAGAGGGTACATGACTGCCACGAAGGTGGATTTAAACTCAACAGGAAGACAAACATTAAGAATGACACTAAGATGGGCTCTTTAGTACTGAGCTCCCTTAAAGAACAGACTCCTCCCATGGCCATCGTAGAGGGTGAGTCCTGCATTGGGTGGGATGTTGGCGTAAGCAATACTTAAAGTCACTTCCAATGCTAAAAGTTAGGTTTTAATTTTTTTTTCAACGTTTATTTATTTTTGGGACAGAGAGAGACTGAGCATGAATGGGGGAGGGGCAGAGAGAGAGGGAGACACAGAATCGGAAACAGGCTCCAGGCTCTGAGCCATCAGCCCAGAGCCTGACGCGGGGCTCGAACTCACGGACCGCGAGATCATGACCTGGCTGAAGTCGGACGCTTAACCGACTGCGCCACCCAGGCGCCCCTAAAAGTTAGGTTTTAAAAGGCCGGGCTGGCAGTAAGACGTTCCGATGTCATGTGTGACCTGGGTAAGACTAAGCCACGGTGTCAAGTTGCCCTATCTACCTCAGAGGTTTCTGTAAGAAGCAAACAGGAATTAAAATATTTCTAAAGAAATAAGTCATACAGAGAAAGACAGATACCATACGTTTCACTCTTATGTGGATCCCGAGAAACTTAACAGAAGACCACGGGGGAGGGGAAGGAAAAAAAAAGTTAGAGAGGGAGGGAGTCAAATCATAAGAGACTCTTAAAAACTGAATAAACTGAGGGTTGATGGGGGAGGGGTGGGAGGGAGGGGAGGGTAGGGGATGGGCATTGAGGAAGGCACCTGCTGGGATGAGCACTGGCTGTTGTATGGAAACCAATTGGACAATAAATTTCGTAAAAAAATATTTCCAAAGCATGAAACGACATGTATGTATCGGTATTTCTGTTATTATTACTAACATTTATTATTGGAACTCTTAGATTGGTTGTTATTACCTGGGCATTGATTGCTTTCTCCAAATCATCCCGTTTCTTCATCAAGGCCTCCAGACTGTCTAAGGGGCCCGCTCTCTCTGACCTCAGGAAATTCTCTCGTGCCATCATCCAGCTCTCGGCCTGATCACAGCTCCCATGGAACAACTACGGGGAATTAAAGTAGAGGTTACATTCAATCCAGGGCACCAAGGACAGAATCTATCCCTCTCCTACGATACTGACATAAGAGATGCCGTAAGGGGTGCTTATATTCTCCCAAGAAACATTCATACCATGAATCTTACCTATACTGGACCTTTCCCTCTTCCCTGAAACCACATCTTATGTTTTCAAATAAGCTATAGTGTATATTTATATAGGCTCCATTCTCAGGGTGAGGTTTCCCATATGCTGTGCCTGGTGGATGCTGGCTGGTTATTTCTTTCGGACTGTCATAAACACTACCCTCACGGTCGTCAATGACCCGCTCGTACCTTCCCTCACTGGCTATAATCACTCCCTCTTCTTCAGCCTCAAAATATTCATACCTTTTGTTTTATTAAGAATCATCTTACTGTGCTAGAATTGGCTGTCTACATGTCTAATTTCACTATTTAAGAAAAGGGACGTTATCTTACTAATCTTTCTGTTTCCGGGGCTTCGCACACAGTAGCGTAAGAATAAGAATCATCAACCAAACTCTCAATCAATGAATACATTATAATAATAATCACCCCATCCCATGCCAAGAGCTGACCCCCATTTTGTTTGGCTCTTCTAACAGGGATCAGAGCAGAGAACACCACAATGATGAGAATACAGGGCAGATAGCCAAGGAATGTCCTTGTGCTTATGGGGTGGTACGTCCGGTGAAATGAGCATCTGGAGTAACCGTGCACACTAGCATAGAAGGAATGGTCTGAGGCTATCCTGCTAAACGGTGTGAAGTTTGCTTTACCTGCAACTCCAGACATTGATGCAGCATCTTCTTGCGTTGATCCCAAGCTTTCTCTAAGTCCCCTTTCTCTTGCCTGACCGCTTCAAGCTTTTCTTGAATTTCAGGGCTGTCACGGTGCCCACTTCTTACAAGTTCTCCGCCGAATTCCTCTAAGGCCTGGAAGGTGGGAGCCTCAGCCTCCATGTCAGCATAATGCCCCTGTGTTGGAAAAGGGAAGAGACTGGTGACGCCAGTGACATCTCATCAAAGTCGTAAGATGAGGGAAGGTCGGGAGGTCATGTGATCGGCGGCCATGGCTTTTGTAGGCCCTACCGAGTGTCGCTCCAGCAGGATCTCTGTGCCAGTTAAATCCTCAGCCAGCTCCTCTGATGATACCATGCCACCAATGCCACTCATCCAGTTCTCTAGGTCCCTAGAGAAACAGACATATTGGGATTGACAGGATGACCACGCAGCTTGTTACAGGGCTATCTGTCCTTGGCTTTTTCCTCTCTAGAAAACATTGCTAGAGTAACACTTTCCATCTGTCTTTCTCTGCTTCGTAGGCCCTCTGCAAACAGCCCTTTCACTGTTTGACTTAATAATGGCAATCCCCCATGTTTGAAAACGTCTTTGCATGTATTATCTCTTTCAGGTCTTGCAATAATCCTGTACGGAATTCTGGGAACTGTTTTGTTCTCAGTTTGGAGATGAGGAGGTCAGCCTAGAGAATGTAAGTGATGTTCTTATGCAGTATGAGTCGAAACAGACATCTGGACTGGAACCCAGACACTCGAATCCTGGACCGACACATATTCCATTGCTCGTAATGATTCTTGTCCCTAAAAAGTGGATTCTTCAGTTTAAAGATCGATCTTTTATGGAATCTCGAGGAAGGCATGTCTTCGCTTTTACTTTATTCCTAAAAGAATCTAGTACATGCTCTGCCAGCATGCACACGCGCGCGCGCACACACACACACACACACACACACACACACACACACTCCATGCTGTCGATGAGACCAGGGTCCATTTCTTACTCCAATAGCAGTCAAAAGGTATCACAAGGAGAGCTAAAGTCCATCACCCCAGAGAGTAATGTCAAGTAATAACGTCCTGACTAGCAACCCTGAGTGATGCCCAAATTAAGCATCACATAGAGAGCGTCCTTCCTCTTGTGGGAGAAACAGCACACATCCACTCTGAGGCAGAAGGGTCTTTTCTCTTGTAAACTCATGTATTCACTTAGTCAAACAACTAGGGTTCACTGGGTGCTTATTAAGTACCAAACATTGCAGAAGAGACATATTTGTGTCTCCAAGGAGCTCACACTGTAGACTGAAAGAAAACAAACAAACAAACAAACAAAACACAGAGGCTAATACCTATCTTTTTAAAAACAGCCTGAAAAGCAAAAGGGTCATAAAGAAGTAGAATCAGGTCAGAGTTGTTTGGACAGGGGGGATATTATTTCTGCTTATTGAAGAGTAAGATTTCGTAAAGAGAAGGAGGCAGCATTTGACTTGGAATCTGAAGTCAGAGCAGAATCTGTATATACACAGAGCTATGAGTACATATATGATTGTGGGGGGCATCTGTGGATGCTATTTATTTATATTGTATGAAAAATGATAGCTTTCCAGAGAACCTGAATTGGAGAGGGGATTGCCAAGTGCAACTGCAACTATTTACCAAAACTTGCCTCCTTTTTTTTTTTTTTTTTTTTCCAAAAGCATTACATTGTGAGCTACTACTTTCTGGATCCTCAATTCCCAACACTCCTCCCAGGAGACTGATGAGATGGGGCAGAATGTGGAAACTGTTTCACAGAGTGTATATTTGCTCAATTATGCTAACGTCTAGACTCTCTAGCAAGGCGATGGAAATTCTCTAAGATTCTATCTCAACACGTCTAAGCTTATGTCTTGATACTTGTCTTGACCCCTCTGACATGCGATCTGCTGCACCAGCTGCCCCTGCTTCATGAACATGGTACACCTTTCCTATCCTTGTGCCTTTGTTTGCTAGTTCCACGCATTCGTTAGGATGCGTGTTTGGGCTGTGTTGTGTTCTACCATGGTTATCTGTGCTCCTCTGTCCTTTCTAGTAGAAAGAAAACATCCATATTCTACAGCTGCTGACATAGCTCCCTCTATACCGTCCATGCTCTAGGCTTCCTTGATTTACCTAGATGGCGTCACATTCCTTCCAACTTTGGTATCCTATGGCTTGAACTACCGAGCTGGAGCTTTTCGTCTTGCCAGAGGTGTGATCTGGATGTGGACATACCCTCCAAACCAGCCGTGAAGAACACCTGTACTCAGACTGCTCCTGGAAGGTCTATGTAGAGACCAAGCACGGAAACCACCCACCCCACTTGGCATAATCTGCCTCTGGAGCTTTACCTGGCTCTGTTGAGGAACGTGTAGAATTGCCGGGCCTCATTTAAGTCATGCTTACGGTCCTCCGTGCACCCTAGAAGGTCATCCCATGTCTCCTTCAGCTCCATCCCCTGGTTCTGCAGATCACCAGCGGCATCTGGGTGGGACTCACTGAGCCGCTCTGCCGTCTCCCTCAACATGGTCACCTGAGGAGGTGCCAGGACTGAATCTCAGCAAAATAACACTGCTGAGCCCTGGCCATGTCCACTCCTCACACAGACGTCAGCGAGGTACAAGAACATCTTACTACTTCATAAAATAATGCCAACCCTTTGGGTACACACCATAACTCCCAGAAGCAGTCAAAGTTGACATTATCACCCTTCTTTTTAAGATAAGAAGGTGTCAGTTAAGTGACTCTGCTGGTCAGTGGCAACATCAGTTAGGAGCCCCCAAGGGTCCTGACTTTTAGTGTGAAGGTCTTTTTAATACGGACATTTTCTGTGCTCTTTTTGCTCTGCACGATAATACCAAACCACATGATGCCCTGTGTTATTCCAGTGTGCATCTGGCAAGTTCCAGGGCTTTTTTTAGAGTGGAGGGGGATTATGTGCTGTCAGTTCCTCACAAAGGGAATGGGAATATGATTGGCCCAGGCCATCCTGGGTGTGGCCAGTTCCCCCTCTGGCTGAGGCTGTGGGCCTTCTGTATGGTCTAGGCACCTGGAACCCACTACAGAGGTAGTTGGACAGAGGTCATTGCAATATGCTTTTCCCTCTGTGTTCATGGTCCTGGGCATGTCCTTTTGGTGCACCTGCTGTAGGGACAGATCTAAAAGCAAGGATGGAGTAAGATAAGGAGAAGTAGAAGAGTGTGGGACTGGGGAATGAAAGCAATAATGAGGGCACGGACAGGTGTAAATGGGGGGGGGGGGACGTTGCGACAGCTTGGGAGCGCACACCTCACCTTCTCTTCCAGAGGCATAAGGTCTCTCTCAAAGACCTCATGCTGCCGCTGAAGGGCCTGAACGCTGAACAGGTCTGAGCCAGGATCAGCAGCCCGGAGGGCCTGGAGCTTCTTCTCAATCTGCTCCTTCGTGTCATCCGCTTCTCTGGTTCACGAGAGGAAAAGACTAGAGTGACAGTGGATTCCACAGGCAGACCAGCTGGCTCCAAGGAAGTCATTTCTACCATCATCCCCGTCACCCTTTCTGATGTGCTAGAATGTAGGCTCATTGAATTGTCCCACCAATGCCTGAGGCACAGGGACAATTACCATTCTCATTCTCTATAGGCAAAACTGAACCCCACGGGGGCCATTTTCTCAAGGTTATTCCACCGCCACCTGGTGGAGCCTGTCTGCACCAGCTGGCCTGGCTGCAGAGTGCACACTTGACTGCTTCCTGGCTTTCCTCCTTCAGTCCTTCTAAGCAGCCAGACCCGTCTGCATTTTCCTTTCTCTCCTCTGCATGCTCAAAAATACACGTACACATGGTCAAGGCATTCAGTCACCATTTTGTTTGTTTGTTTGCTTACTTGCCTACGGATGTGTGGACAAAGATTTGGAATCAGATGTAAAAAATGGTCGAATCGATAGTCAAGAGCCAATGTGATAACCTGTTGCCTACTGCTAGTTCAGAAATATAATGACTTAAACCTCTTGTGTCTACTCCCCGTTGCATTAACTACCATGCAACCTGCAAATTATGCACCAGGATCCACGAACTAGAAAATTAGAGTTCCTTGTCTGGGAGGACCCCACGTGCCAAGAAAGGAATCAAGTACTGAGACACCCAACCCCCTCTTATCTCTGTCTCAGGGGTGCTGTGCTGACCGCTGTGCGTCCCCTGCAGTCGTCAGCCTTGGGGGCTTTTCTGGGGTACCTCCTCACCTGTGAAACATCTGGACGGCATGGGCGCTGCCCAGCAGCTGTCGCTGCTCTTCTGCAAGCCTCTGCAAGGAGTCCCAGCGATTATTCAACTCCTGAAAGAAGCAGACACACAGGAGTCCGCTGGAAAGCTAACGCAGGTCGCTCAGCGCTGTCCAAAGACCGGACGAGGCTTGCATCATGGCTGTTTCCACGTGATCTCTTCCGAAACTGCACAGGTTTCTTTCTTTCCTGGATAGTTTGAGCTTGGCCCTCATTCATGCTGTTAAGCAAGGGATCATTTTCCTTCCCCAAATGACGTTCCAGGGTGGAACCATCAACCCTAGGCCAGCAACCGATGTTTGCTGCTGCAGAGACTAATTACAGTCTCCAAAAGGTGAATGGAATACGTCGCCTTGGTAGTTAGAAGTTTTTGCCATATTTCTGCATCCTAGATTGACTAAGCTAAACAACCACTTAGAGCTGTACTTCTTTATAAAGAGGAAACAAGTTATTCCTATGCACACTGCCTTCTCCCTCTCACTCCATGTCGACCGCCATAAAGGAGGCAGAGGACACATCTTCCCTGGCTTATGACAACCAGAGAGCTGGAGCGGACCTCCCACTCACGTTCATCAGATCTTTTATAAAATCTTTATGATTTTAGGTCCCGATCTAAATCAGGTCTAGAAGGCCCCCACCTCCCATCTCTACTGACCTATGGTTTTCTCCTTCCTTCATCAGATCTCATCAGCGCTTGTCCCTTCCACTAAGCTTTCCTGACTAACCCTTTTCCACTGTCAGAGCTTCTTAACTGCATTTTCTTTGTATTCATGGGTTTGGGCATGAATTTTCCGTGTTTGTAAGAAAAGATGGAGGCATGTGCTGCGATCTATAGATTTCAGATCAGTTTAAATATATACATGGTTAGGGGCGCCTGGGTGGCGCAGTCGGTTGAGCGTCCGACTTCAGCCAGGTCACGATCTCACGCTCCGTGAGTTCGAGCCCCGCGTCGGGCTCTGGGCTGACGGCTCCGAGCCTGGAGTCTGTTTCCGATTCTGTGTCTCCCTCTCTCTCTGCCCCTCCCCCATTCATGCTCTGTCTCTCTCTGTCCCCGGAAGAAAAAAAAAAAGATATATATATATATATATATATATATATATACACATGGTTAGACTGTTTGAACTATTGTCTCTGACCTTATCTGAAGCCAGCTTTAGACCTTCTGCCCGTTCTAGCTGATCTGTGGAATAGGACGCTGAATGTATTGAAGGGAGACGTAGACCCCCAGACCTCAGCCTGGCTGTGAGGAGAAATGGAAGGAGCTTCACTTACCTGACGTAGCTGAGCTCCTTCTGGTGTTAGAAGCTTTTCAAACAGAAGATCATCTGCCACCTTGTTGATATCCCTCAGCCGAGGCTCATTGGCCTTCAGGTCCTGGGTGGGAACATTTGGCCAAAGCGGTATAAATCTCCTTCTCAGGAATCTTCATACCTTCCGACTCACCTCTGCCCCAACTTGACTAGACATTAAACATACTGCTAACCTCGCCTGCGAAGCACAAGAAGATGCCCTCCGACCTGCCTCTAAGAAGAGTTACCTTTAAACTCCCTGACCCTCTGTGGCTATCAAGAACTTGGCAAGAGAGCTTCTATTTTTCTGGAGTGTGGAGCACATCTAATTTCCTAGATTCCTTAAAATTCTCTCCTGGATTAAGTGACGCCATTAAAGGAGTCTCTCCCTGAGCCGCCTACTGTGGTTTCTCAACCAGTACAAATTCCTTTGCTTTCTATAGAATCTCACAGACTAAGCTGTGACCTGCTTGCTTTAGGTCATGTTGTAAGAAACCGCTCTGAGGAGCTTAGCACCATGCCTATGGGGACGATATTGTCCATTACATTGTACAAAGGCCTCCTCGTGGGAGGCCACGAGCTTCCTCGTGGGAGTGTCATTCTTGGTGTTCTTTTATAATTTTGTCCTTGCCTCCCTTCCTTTCACTGTCCTCTTTTCTCTTTCCTTATGTATTCTGTGTATGTATATACAATCCACATAATTCCTATTATCTATCTATCTATCTATCTATCTATCATCTCTCTATCTATCATCTATCTACCCATGTCTACCTATCTATCATCTATCTATCTATCTATCTATCTATCGATATCCATATCTATCATCTATCTATCCATCCATATGCCTGTGTATCTATCCATCTATTTACCCAGATTTCTACCTATCTGTCGTCTATCTATCCTCTATCTATCTATCATCTATCTATATGTCACCTTGAATTCTATGTAGAAGGCATCATAAGAAAAAGAAAGGAAAGGAGAGGTTTATATTCGCCACTAGATAACGTATAGAATAAATCTGTGAGAACAGAGGACAGAGGGTTTTAGGCAGGCAGAACCTTAGAAACTGTCTAGCTGTAGGGGCACCTGGGTGGCTCAGTCAGTTAAATGTCCACCTCTCGATTTTGGCTCAGGTCGTGATCTCATGGTTTGTGGGACTGAGCCCCATGTCAGGCTCCGGGATGAGAGCTCTGGAGACTGTTTGGGATTGTCTCTCCATCTGTCTCTCTCTCTCTCAAAATAAATAAATAAAAACTTAAAAAAAAAGAAACCGCGTAAGTGTAAAGTCAGATTGTTTTCCCACCTTCCCACCCCAGCTTCCCCCCTCAACCTGAGCTCCCAGAACACAGCGCAGTGCGGGGCAAGTGCTGAAGAACTCAGGGAGACCAGCAGTCCCAGAAGGGTCTAGGAGCAGCAAGGACCACAGGCTGCTGAGTCGGGGACTAGTCTCCTCTGTGTTTTCCTTCTAGCTCCAGTACCCAGACAGGGATTTGAAATGTGGGACCCTCAGCAGCTCTGGGACGGATATTTAGCAAATGCGAAGTTGAACAATCACTTAGGGGCAGGCGTGGAATAAATGGAAACAGTAGTCACTTCCAGAAAGCCGTCTAGAGGAGAAAGTCGCTCGTTCTCACCGTTTGGAACTCGTCAAACTTCTTCTGCAGCTCCCAGACATCATCCGGTTCCACCCCGGTGTTCTCTGCCTTTTTCTCTTGGATCCACTCCAGCATGTCGCCCGCCTCATAGGCCAGCAAGAACTCGTTGTAGCGTTGCAGCAGGCGACATCTGCGTTCCTCGGCCCTATCGAGGAGGGAGCGGTACCTGCGCGGAACCAGGGAGAAGGGGAAGGCGTCGTGAAACACGAAACATGAGACGCGTCTTTGCCAATAAGAAATGATTAGCCAAGTACTGTCTGGGTTGGCAGCCTCCAGAACTTACTGCTTCTCAATCTGTTCCTGGCGCTCAGTGATGCTGCCTGGTTCTTCTCGTCGCCGCTGCGGGAGCGTGGGAAACTCATCGTGAGCCAGTTTCCTGACGTAGACAGCGGGCACAAAGCCTTGGTGGTCACCAGCTTCCACCTTCCACCAGTCCTGCGGAGAGAGAGATCCCCACTCCTTCCTTAGGTCTCGGAAAAACACAGGTAGGAGAGGCTTCCACTCTCAAAACGAAGCCTGTAGGCACAGGCACAGGCTGAGGGCAAGAGAAGCAAACCACTGCTTACGACTGGCGTGTGATTTTCACAGATGTTGGAGGAGGTAAATAAGGACTTGCAGGGATTGTAAAAGTCAGCCTCCGAAATCAAGGATCTTGACGTGTGACATTAGACCTGTAACTACGGTGGAGGTTTTCAAAAACCTCCTTTTTCAAAAAAGTTGTTTGAGCTCTTTTGAAAAGAGCCAATATTTGGTTACTTTTCTCACAGACCCGTCTCTGCCACATTGAAGAAAACCGAGTGGACAAAAGACTTCTCTTTTTTCAGGGTCCCCCTAGTCCCGGCCATTGGCGTCCCATCACTAGGGCCATTGGCACGGAAGGGAGACAAGCAAGGAGACGAGAAGAAAGGGACAGTTTAGTATCGCAGAACTGCCATTCATAGTTTATATGTCTTTGGGCTAATTACTGAAGCTTTTTGGGTCTTCATTTGGTTCACTGTAATTGGCGGTGTAACCCCAAAAGATAGCTACAGGATCTTACACGATATCTGGAAGAAAGTTACGACTTAATAGATTACGGCGATTTAAGAGAGACCGCAGTAGAAAGGTGTTGGAGGCCAAAACATGGGTATCTGGCAAGGTTGGGCGAGTTGACCGTGGAAGGGCCATCTTGCTGACAGGAAGAAGGTCGGAAGGGAGACTCACCTTGTTGATGGAACTGAGCAGAGTTAAGACGTCATCTTTCTTCATGGTGACTTCTCGATTGCTACGGGCCTCGAAGTCATACAAAGCCACCACCCTCTGTTCTCGGGCAGCTCCCTCCACTGGTGCAGCCTGTTGTTGCTGGACAAAAGCAGGAAGCAGATCATGTCAGGCACCTGTTGGACCCAAGGGTGGTGGGCTGCCCTGGGCTGAATGGAGGGGAGAGCCTCGGGCTGGAACCTCCCGCACGGTTGCCGTAAGAGACAGACTGCAACATGTCGCTCCCAGAGATATTCTCCACCCTGATACAAGAGGGGACAGGCAGGCTGGGGAATATGAACACAGAGTGAGCAAGTGAGTTTGTAGTTTGTCAGAAACATGGCAAATGCTCTAAGCCAGTTCGTAAAGCAGGTAATAAGGGATTAAATGCACCAACATTTCAGAAGATTGTTTGAGAAAATGAAAGACCCACTATCTCTCATCACCTTCTCCATTTCCTGGGCCTCCACTGACAATCCTTCCAACCTCTTTTTAAAAAAAACTTTTTTAACATTTATTTATTTTTGAGAGAGAGAGAGAGAGAGAGAGACAGAGCATGAACGGGGGAGGGGCAGAGAGAGAGGGAGACACAGAATCCGAAGCAGGTTGCAGGCTCCGAGCTGTCAGCACAGAGCCTGATGTGGGGCTCAATCTCACGGACCGTGAGATCATGACCTGAGCCGAAGTCGGATGCTTAACCGACTGAGCCATCCAGGTGCCCCAATCCTTCCAACTTCTTAACCCTTAAATTATTATGTCAAGGAAATGTGGGCCTTTGTTTTTATGTTTTATTTATTTTTGAGAGCAAGAGAGACAGAGCACGAGCAGGGGAGGGGCAAAGAGAGAGAGGGAGACACAGAATCCGAAATAGGCTCCAGGCTCTGAGCTGTCAGCACAGAGCCCGACGCGGGGCTCAAACCCACGGACCACAAGATCATGACCTGAGCCGAAGTCGGACACTCAACTGACTGAGCCACGCAGGTGTCCCCTGGCCTTTGTTTTTAGAGATGGGTGACTTACAGCACAGGAAAGGCCACAAAATTTCATAAATTGAGACCATAAACTGAGATCAAAGACCTTGTATCTCTCTTGAGCAAGCAACCTGCTCTCCAAGGTATTTGATTTTCTACCAATATACTTTCTGCCAATATCACACCTCTGAGAGAAGGAACAAATTACGATCCCCCCTTTGTAAGCAATGGCTCACCCCTTCTTCAGATCAGAGCGGAGGGTGTATACCTCCCCTCACAGGCCCCTCGGGTTTTCTATCCCTCGAGTACCGCGTGTCCTCCACACACACAGACGCACACCCGTCTGCTCGTTTAGGCTCCACCGCGCCAGCCGAGGACGGCGGGCACGCAGGCTCTGTGCACACATGGTTACTGGGCATACACCGCCTGTCTGTTGTCTACTCCTAGCATGTGAGTCCACAGCCTCTCCTTAGAAAGGCTGTTCCTGGTGTTTCTGTTGTTCCTTCCACTACCCCAAGGAGGCGCCCCCATCCTCTTCGGAAGAAGCCTCCACTGCTGGCTCTGGCTCCGGGCCAGCCTCACATTCTCCACCATTCACATGCGCCATATCCCAAGTGCACCTGGCCATTCTGTGCCCCGGTGCTTCTTGCCTAGAGAAGCCCTTCCTGTCCTCGTCGGCACAGTGAACCACCTTAAAAAAATAACTCAGATAAAGCGGTTCGCCTCAGCTGTGAGGATCTTCCTAGCCTCCAACACTCTTATTTCAGGAGAGGGGAACACTCTTTTCTTTGAGACCCTTTCTCCTGTTCATGTATCTATCATATGCACTTATTTGCTGAAATCTCTGGTCTCCTAATAGACTGGAACTGTCCTGCTGTCAGGATTATTTTTTATTCCGGTTCGCATCGGGTAGACATCTAATAAATGTATACAAACAATGAAGAAGGAAGACAAAGAATCAGGAAGGTCTGTAAGAACGAGATACAAATAAAGGATAGGAGTGGGAATATAAAAGGAAGGAAAACAGAAAACAAGAGTGCATCAATGAGAACGTGATCGCTCTTAAGAGGAGAACCCCTTCCGGATTAAATCTCTGCAAACGCTATGAAGAGGCTACAATTTCTGCTGATAAGGACCCTAGAATTTAGCATTTTCTTTGCAATTGTTTCCCAGTTATTGGAAGTAAAAGCCAGTCATAAAGCGAGTCCTGTGTCCTCTGGTGGGGATTGTGGCTTCTGGCATCTCAAAGCCAGAATTCTCACCTGGCAGGCCTCCGCCTGGTCCCTCAGGGCTTGCATACTGTTCCCAAAGGCACTCAGGTCCACGAGGAAGGCCTCGTGCTTCTTTAGAAGAGCCTGGATTTGTTGAGGAGGGATCGTTAGACTCGAATACAGGAAGAACGCAAAGAACGCTATGCATTCCTGGGGGTGGTGGGGCTATAGTCTCGGGTTATATCAGTTGTCCTCATTCTCGGTAAGAGACACTTTCCATCTATAATAAAGAGGTCTTTTGCTAACTCTAAATTGACAAGGAGTAGGAAAACAGGAGTTAGAAGGTCAACAATTTCGATTTTTTGCTTAATCAAAACGAACTCAAAATAGCACAAGTGTTTTATCAACACACATCACAGCTAGTGACGTTACTGTGTAGGATTCAACATTAGCATACTTTAGATGCCCACTGCAATTATCCCCAGCGCTGAAGGTTTGCTAAATAGGATACTGGCTTACCATAAGGCAATGAGCAAGACCTAGAAGATAATTATGACCCTTAGGGTACATGTCTGCCCGGTTTTATTTCAATAAAGTAATTGCAGCGCATATATGTTAGAACCATGGTTGGTTTGCGAAATTCCAAGGCTAGCCTTAGAAGGTTAGGATGGGACCAAGACAGGGATGGCTCTCTGGTCATGCCTTTTTGGGTTTAGATAATCTTTAGGGAATCTACAGATCTCTGCGGGATCGGGAAAATGTAGTGTACCTCTTAGGACCTGTGTCCACTCCAAGGTTATCCCAGCTGGTGAAGGCCAAATGTGTTTACTCTGGAAGCCCCAAAGAATCTAACAGAGCGTGCGGCTGTCCCGCAGTCTCGTGCCATTTGGTACGTACTAGACGATGTCCACCCCCATGCTCCCCTTACCCCAGCTGCTTCTTCATCGGCCCCATAGTTAGTGTTGTCTACAATAGGCGCCTTCTCTTGGATCCACGCTTCGGCTTCATGCAGGTCAGCCAGGTACTGCTGGAACTGGACATTGGCCTCAAGATCGTTCTGCCGTCTAGCTGCTCGAGCCTGGAGAGACTCCATGTTGTCATTCAAAGCCTTGACCCTGGAGGCCACATCTTCTGCAGCAAAGTGCCCTGTGGAGTAGTTAGTTAAAAGAAGGGTGAGTACTCCCCTCCTTAACATCACCATACCTCACTCCTTTTGGTGACCTGGGAGAGACAGAGAGGGAGGTAGGAGGACGCTACCGTGGGCAGTCCGTGTGGCGATGATAGAGGATGGGTGGATGTGCGTGGCGGTGAGGGGGGTGGTGTGGTCTGTAACACACAGACCTGAAACAGAATACCCGGGTGTGGGTCCTGCTCAGAGTTCCAAAAACCTATACCGTCTAGAGTAAACAGAAAATCCAACCGATCGTTGCTTATGCCTGGAAGGTGCTTAGTACATAGGAACAACTAGAAAACTGGGCAGATCGCAAGATCCGATGATGTTCGGGCAACAGGCAGAGGATCGTGACTCGTGAGAGAAGGGGCAGAAATGGCATGTGCCCCCCCCCACGCACGGGGCAGTCTCTAGGCTGTGCTGGAGGGTGAAGCTGGCTGTCACACCGGGCCGAGCAGGCGGACCAGAGCTGGGGCAGGAGGGACAGCCGGAGCCCATGGAGCAGAGGGCCGAAGAAGGGTGCCACGCAGAGATGGGGCTTCGGAGGTGTGTGCCAAGGTCCCCTCGCGGGTTAGACTGGTGCCCCCTTGCACACGTGTGTAAGGAGACCCCTCCAGGTGAGGACAAGGTGGCTGCAAAGCAGGAGGCCCCACATCCCTGGGGCCCACACAGGGCTGCAGATAAAGTCAGCGCCCAGCAAAGTGCACTGGGCTTACAACACATGAGCTGAGTTCTGGCAGAATTGCACCCCAGTAGTGGCCCCGTCTCTAAGCCAGCTCCAGGATGCAGTCTTCCTTGGGGGTTCCGAGAGGCTCAGTGATTGCCATACCCAACAAACGAAGAACAGCACACCAGGTTATACTGTAATCAAATTTCTGAAAATCAGCGATGAAAAGCAGAAAAGGGTAAGAGAGAAAAGGGACACATTCCACACGGGGGAGCAGAGATTGTGGCGAGAGCGGACTTTACATCAGAAACCCCGCAAAGTCAGAAGACAATTCAGCAGTGTCTTTAACGTACGGAAAGACAGAGGCTGTCTCTCAAGAATTTTATGTCTCCTGAAAATGGGTTTCAAAAAGAAGGCAAGGGGCGCCTGGGTGGCTCAGTCTGGTTAAGCGTCTGACTCTTGGTTTTGGCTCAGGTCACGATCTCAAGTTTCGTGAGTTTGAGCCCCACGTGGGCTTTGCTCTGACCATGCAGAGCCTGCATGGGATTCTCTCTCTCTCTGCCCCTCTCCTGCTCTCTCTCTCTCTCTCTGTCTCAAAATAAATAAATAAATAAACTTAAAACATTATTTAAAGTCACCCTTTCAGATACGGAAACGGAAAATTTTAAAACAAAAGAATAGACAAGTGTATATTCTATTCACTGTTAGAACAAAAGGGCATTATCACACATCATGCAGGGAACCTCACTGTGCATTTACGAAAGAAAGCCTATGAAAAAGGCAAGTAATGTGTTAGCATTATTATGAAACCCACAAAACCACAAGTGGAGAATCACTACTCTAAACTAAACACACATACACACAACTCCCCTAGACACATACCCCACAGAACTATAGCTACTAAACACATATGGAGAGAAAAATGGAATCACAAAAAAAATACATGATTAACCCAAAGACCGTGGAAACTGGTAAAGAGAAATAAATAACAAGATGCTAGATTTAATTGCAACCATATTGAGAATTGCATTAGCTGCAAATGGTCTAAACTATCCCAATAAAAAGGAGAGATTATCAGATTGTGTAACATAAAATCAAAGCTTAACTGCATGCTGTCTACAAGAAATCTGCTTTAAGCATAAAGAAACAGAGTACGAGCAGAGATAGAGAAATATATATTGTGCAAAGATGAATCAAAGACAGCTGGTGTGACTGTGTTAGAGTCGTGCTAAGTAGGCTTCAGGGTATGACCAGGGATACGGAGAGCTATACCATAATGTTAAGGATTTAAATTCATCCAGAAGACACAACAAGCCTAAATATATCCGCACACAATTAACATAGCTTCAAAATACATGAAACGGAAACTGATAGAACTGAAAGAAATAGACAAAATCCACAATTACAATTGGATATTTCAAGGGAAGAAAAAATAAGGTGAATCACTATAATAACATAGCAACCACAAATGAATCACCGTTGAGGTCTGAATTTTTGCAGAGCCATGTGAATTTTAAACTGTACTTTTGATAACTGGATCCTGGCTGGCAACAATTTATTCTTTTTCTGGCCCCAATTTATTCTTGAATCAAGGGAGAAACAATCCCAGTGTGATCTACTGTTGCTTGGAATTGGATGCTTGGTTTTGAGCATCATATTTAAGCAGTAGGGGATTCTGAAGACGGGAGGCCAGGAGGGAAGGGACATATCAAGACTATATAAAGTAAGGGATTTAAATAAATGGTGCTATTTGCCATCAAGACTATAAGACATTGGGAACCTAAGGCAAGTCTTCACAGATCTGGAAGCTCCCAAGTGGGGAAAGGGTGTGATCTGTTTTATGGGGCTTTAGAACTTCAATTCTAAATTCTGCAACTCCTAGAGAATATATCGGTTATTGGCATAAAATATTTTCTTTATTGGCTTAATTGGAAAATAGAAATGACTGGTTTGTGAGGTAGGAGGGTTCCTATTATTGGAATATATAAGCAACATTGTGTCATCATTGCACCTGTCAGAAATGCCCAACGGGAATTTCTGCATTGAGGGGGAAGGTGGATCATTTGTACCTTTCAATTCCCATGAAGCCCTAAAATGGCACAAACTTCTTCCCTTAAGTTTAACATAGTGATGATTGGCCAGTTCAACCGGAACCGATCGTACCTTCCTCTACCATTTTGTTTCCCCTCTCCGTTATCGTTCGGACGTGTGGCTCATGATTGGCGATGTCATCCTGGATGACCTGGTGTCTGTTCAGAAGTTTCTTGGAGGCAATCAGGTCCTTGCCTACAAAGAAAAATAATTTCAGGGCCTGGTGTGGTTCTAGTGTAGAGAATAAGAAGAGGCTAAGTCTACTTGTTTGTAACTCTTCGACCTACAAGTTCTTCTTTTGAGGTTGTGATCTCTGAGTGCATTTCCCGAAATTTATATTATTTTTCTGAATTAACTCTGCTCAGCGTTGTTCTTCCCCTTGCCTCTTTGTGCTAAGAAGATTCAATTCCTCATTTTACAAAAGACAATAAATAAATCACTGTTCTCTTCGGAAGATAGGTAGAGAGGCAAGTAACTCCTCAGCTAAAACTCCCAGTATCTTGCAACCAATTGTCTTTCATCAGATTACTTTCTAAAAGGTAGGCTCTTGCACTGACTAATACCCACGGGTGTCAGAAAGTTATTAAATCTTCCAACTTAGGTTGTTTCACCAAGAAAATGGTGTGTTATCTGTCTTGAAGTTTTCTTTGTTAAGATTAGAAACGACATATAAATGCCTCCCTTGCTGTTAACATTCACAAGCACCTCCTAAGTGGTATGCATGGTTAATTTTCCTCCACCTTCTTGGCTCCCGAGTTCCAGGAGTTGACTTTACCGTCCCCTGTCTCCTGTCCATGGGTTCCTCCCTCTTCCTTCAACGTCCCTTCCTTATACTTCCCACTAAATGACTTTCCAGAAACTGTGCCCAGGGACTCTTCAAAGAGGTCTTTTCTCTTCTAGAAGCTTTCCCAGACTGTCGTCATCATCGGCTTCTCATAGACGTGGACACTGAGTTCTCCTTCCACCTGTGGCCTCCCACTGATGAACTGACAGCTCCTTAAAGACAGGAAGTCTGTACTTTCTCTGCTGTTCTGTCCTCTTTTACCCTTTCAGAAGCGCAGATCACTACAAAAGGGAGGCACTGACGCTACGGACAAAGTCACTTGGTACCTTAAACACTAACCATGGCTGCTCAGCCAATGACCTTGGCAATACGTTAGAGTAAGTAGCGAAAAGCTGAGCACTCCAGCTCTTCCCAGAGGTCTTCCATTCACGACACTGTTTGTGACTTATTCTAGGAGGTAAACTTTTCAGTATGAATTTTTTAAAAAACCTCCTATGGAAGACTGGAAAATATTTTCCCGAGTGTGCGGGGAGAAAGCTGAGAGTAAACCCTGAAGGCACCCCCACCATTGCGTCCCAGCTCTCTCAAACGGTCTGCACACCTGGACCTCCCCCGTGGCTCTGCCCACTCACGGTCAAAGACTCACCAAGGTAGGTGGAAGCCACCGAAGGCTCTGTCTCTTCTATCCAGGCTTCCTCATCCTCTGTGTCCCTGAACAGCTGCAGCAGGTGCAGAAAGTCAATGAGCTTCTTTTTCCGGGTGGCCAGTGGCTCCTTCAGGGCTTCAAACCGGGACACCAGGGACTCCTGCCTTGCTTGTATGTCACCAGCATTGGGATGGCCTATTTCTTCAAAATATGCTGCCAGGTCTGTGAGGCTGTCCACCTGATCCTGAGGGAGAGACGGAATAGGTGTCAGGACCCCAGGGGATGAGAAAGTGAGTCAACTAGAAGCGGGCTCTCCGGAACATCACACACAGTGTCTACACTCTAACCACTCCGTGGATGAGCTTAAGTCACAGTCTGGTGGGATGTCAGGGGGATAACCCCGAAACTAAGAGCCTAACGTATCTGCATCATAGTCCTCGCCCTGCTGGCAACGTTCTCTGTGACCTCGTGGAAGTCGCGTCACCGCTGTGGGCTTCAGTGTTCTTAACTAAAACATAAAAGAAGTGGGATTCGAGATATTTCCAAGCCTTGCATCCCAGGGTGCCGGAACAGGAGGAGGCAATGTTGTCCAAACCTTCTCGTACAGGTGAGAATCGGGTGAAAACACACACCGGAGGTGACCTAACTAGTGAGTGACGAGCCGGAATACGAAGCCCAAGTTTCTGGCAGGGAGGGTGTGATGCCAAAAGTAGGAGAGCCCACAAAGCCCCACGAGCCACGGGGTTCCGACAGAGGCCACGGGCACCCAGCGCCATGGCCACGTTAGAGAAGATCTGAGGAAGGGGCAGCTGACCAGCTAAAACTCGGGCAGTTTTACCTTTGGTGTCTCGCTCTCTTTTTCTTTCGAGAGTTACTTATCACGAGTGTGCTCGGAGCACGTAGGGGTGCCCCGGCCTACCGCGGCCAAAGGGCTGGCGACCCACCTGGCGGGTGGCCACAGCGGACTCCAGGAGGCCGTGTTTCCGGAGCAGGCTTTGGATGTCTGCCAGGCCTTTCCCGTAGTCCTCGGAGGCAGCCTGCTCTTCCGCCTTGTCCAGCCAGTGTTCTAGGTCCTCCGCGTTGTTCTTGAACTGTAGTTCCTGGTTAGCGTCATGCAACTGCGTCCCTGGAAGGAGGCGTTCGGATTGAGACAGGGGCCATCGCTTTTTCGTTACACAATGGCACGCCTTCTATCAACGTAAGGAGGAATACAGTATGTTGATGTTCTGATGAGAAAAAAATATAGATAACCATCCCGGATGTGGTTATACAAAAAAAAAAAAAAAAAAAAAATCACCTTGAATTTGTATAACTCGGATGGCATTTGTTTTTAAATAGGGTAGCGTTCATTCTCAAAACAAAGGTACACTATCAGTTTATTCCCTGGTGACTTACAGTTCCCCTGTATTAAATTTTAACCATCCTGGGTATTTTCCTACGACGTTTGTTACTCTCTAATGAGGCCTCCTTTTCAAAGGAATCCAAACCCAAGTACTGCGTTTCTCCAGGGAAGGATAAAATCGGGATTGGTTCCATTTGAAATTTCGAGGTGTCATTTTTATAAATGTCTTTCTCAGAACATTGCCAGTCCTTCTTAGTCCCCATCATGAGCCACGCCTCACGATTATCTCTTCCAGAAAATGCCTTGATTATCCACACTGTTCTCAACTAAACTCTTCATTCTTTGACCTTACAGCAATTATTTGCATTATATCTGTGAGGAAATTTATGTGTCTCCTGATGGGGGGGGAGTAGCAGTGACGTCTTACTGTTACTGTCAGGTTAGATTTTCCCCTAAACCCAAAATTAGAATGTTATCCAACAGAATGAGCATGATACATCTCTCCTATAACTAGGGCAGAGTCATGTCTATAGATGGAGTCTGCATCTAACAAGGAGATTATTGATGGGAAAACCTCTTTGTTTGTGTCAATTTACTATAACTGATTTTCTTTTTTTTTTCCAATATATGAAGTTTATTGTCAAATTGGTTTCCATACAACACCCAGTGCTCACAACTGATTTTCTTTTTTTTTTTTAATTTTTTTTTCAACATTTATTTATTTTTGGGACAGAGAGAGACAGAGCATGAACGGGGGAGGGGCAGAGAGAGAGGGAGACACAGAATCGGAAACAGGCTCCAGGCTCTGAGCCATCAGCCCAGAGCCTGACGCGGGGCTCGAACTCACGGACCGCGAGATCGTGACCTGGCTGAAGTCGGACGCTCAACCGACTGTGCCACCCAGGCGCCCCAACACAACTGATTTTCTAGAGAAAGGAAGTTAAAGGTGCCTAGAGATTATTCAAGTAGACACGTGGCGATTTGTTTTTAAGAGCTTACGGCAGAGCCTGAACACTCTCAAGGAGGCAAAAAAAAAAAAAAAAAAAAAACAAGTCGTCAAGCCCTATTCATAAGAATAAATTTAGCAGGAGCATCACATGTGGTGCTGACAGCCTTAATGTCTAAGTTAATAACCCGGGTCATAATATCTGGTCTCATCTGTAGAACCCAAATATGTGAAACTTGAGGTAAGGAGTCTAGTTCTAGGTGCGTAGCCAATGTTGGATTCATGGCTCCAGAATATTTATTCGGGAGAAAGAAAAAAAAGTGGGAGCAAAGTGAAGAAAACAAAAGTAATTTTGCTTAAACCTACATACGTGAAGAGAACATAAAACTGTCCATATCTAATGCTGTGATAAATTCGGGTTGGATTGTAAAAACCCCTTGATCAACAAACGGCATTCCTTTTCACGTTGGTCATTCAAGGTAGCAGAGATGAAAAGGGTAGGTTTCAGAATTTAGGAAGTAGCCTTTGGCCAAAACCCTTGCTCCTCACCTTTCTGCTCCATGGCTGCCAGCAGCTCATTCCAGAGACTGACAACCTCAGCCACACGAGCAGTCACCTTGTCCGCGGCGTAGTGGTTAGCCTCAATCATTTCCTGGCCAGTTTTCTCCAGTGTGTTGAGCAGGCGTTGATTATCTTGCAACTCCTTTTTGAAGTCTTCTTGCTTTTTAACCCGGCTCTTCAAGTTCTGAGTATCCTGAGACAAGACCGAAGACAAGGAAACTATTAATCTAAAGAATGGGGAGCAGGAATTTTGAGGATAGGGGTCACTTGTCCCTGTAAACACAACGGCATTAAGGAAAGGAAACAAGGCAACAGTCGTGGTCCGAGTACTGAGCCAGAGAAGGTTAGCAAACTCACGTGGCCATCCCCTCCATCTATCCACACAGCACATGTGGCTAATCGATTCTTACACGTATTTCTACAGAGCCTAGATAACTCCTGAAGATTAATTTTGAATAAGGCCATGCAAGTATAAACAATCAGAGAACCGTCATGAAAAGTGACAAGTTTTTCTCATTCCTGTCCTGATACTTGAACCATTCACCCCTTTGCCCCATCTGGAGAAGATCTGTTTACCCTCCGTTCCCTGGAGGCACAGCTCCTCTGAAGAATGCAAACACAGGTTATGGAGTTTCACAAAATGAAAGGTACAGATAAGATGCTCAGGATCAAGGTACACACTGAAGACCGAATGAAGTCAAGAAAAGTAAATATTGTGAATAGATATTGGCCTAGAAATTGAGAGACTAATTCCAGCCTTGACTGTAAATGTGGAAGTTTATGAGTATGTATACGTGTATGTAATAGTTTATATTACATAACACCGATGAGTGAAAAATATGCATGTTACACAACCCCAAGGTAGAGAAATCTATGGGTCAGAGGTAACTCAAGAATTTGCCTAAGTCGCATAACCTGAGACAGAACAGGGAGAGAATTCAAGCCCCGGTTCACCTTCTCCAGAATTCATGCTTCAAACGCTTCTGTTAAACTGCCTTTTAAATAACTGTATAACTTTGGGCAATTTCCAATTCAAATCCAAATTCCCTTTCCAATTCAAATCCAAATTCCCTTTCCAATTCAAATTTTATTGGTTTCTCATCAGTAAAAATAAGGAGCCATTCCCTTCTAGATAGAAAACCGTGTAACTCTGTATTACGTCAAACCTTGAGGTTACATTTAGGTTCCTAGTAGCTTTCAGTAAACGTGAACATCCACCGGGATCGGACACAGAGTGTTCCTATTCTAAAGGTGCCCAGGAGAGCAGCAGAGGGGGCCGAGGGACGAGAAGCAGCCAAATAAAAAACAGTCCCTCCCCTTCCCCATTACGTTACAGGACATTAGAAGTTGTGCCAGGGAAGAGGTGAGAGGCAGCAGGGCACGGGAAATCCAGAAGCCAGATTCTTGGCTTTCAGCTTGATATTGCGTCTTGAGGGATTCATGACGCTCCTCTGTAAAGGAGGCTCACCTGCGGAACACTACTGTCCTTTCCACGCTAAGACTTTCGTCCCCCGAAACTCAGTCCTGCTGAGTGTGCCCAGGGTCTGAAAACCCCGCTTACCTTGTAGTCTTCATCATCGGCCAACTTTTTCTTCTTGTTGACCCAGTTCTTTAGGTCATCTGAGTCCTCATACAGTTTCTGCAGAAGCCACGAATCCTCCAGAAGTCTGCGCCGCATGGCAGCCCGGGCACGTAGGGCATCCCGCCGGGACAAGAGCTGCAAAAGCCGTGACCACACTCATGGTCAGCACAGCCAAACGTGGACACCTGAGATTCACTGCCCACCTCAGTGCCCATGCCCCCAGCGCCTCCCCTGGCCCCTCGGCACAAGCAGGCAGACGTGTGTCTGCGGCCTCGGACGTACGCTATCCCGGAGAGCAGCGATCTTCTCGGAGTCATAATGGTCGTTATCGATCAGCTTGGTGGCATTGTTGTCTAAGGTCTGAAAAACAGAAACGATAAAAACTGGAGTGGTTTTTCTACCGGGGCCCCTGAGTCAGTGGCCAGCATTTGGCCAACTGTAGACAGGAAGCCCGGAAGTGTGAGAAGAGTACAAGTTTTGGGATCGGAGATCTGGGTACTAGTTCCGACCTCTGTCACAACTTGTGTTTCAAAAATGTATACCTGACAAATTAATTACCCATTTATTCCATAATATTTTTAAAATCTAGTTTATAGGGGCACCTGGGTGGCTCAGTCGGTTAAGCGGCCAACTTCGGCTCAGGTCATGATCTCGCGGTCCGTGAGTTCGAGCCCCGTGTCAAGCTCTGGGCTGACAGCTCGGAGCCTGGAGCCTGTTTCCGATTCTGTGTCTCCCTCTCTCTCTGACCCTCCCCCGTTCATGCTCTGTCTCTCTGTCTCAAAAATAAATAAACGTTAAAAAAATTAAAAATAAATAAATAAAATAAAATCTAGTTTATAGTATATGCATTTTGGTGTCACGTGAAGGTGAATAGTTGATCTATTCTGAAGTTTTCAGGAGGATGCACTGTGGATATAGTCATGTCCGGTAGCCAGCACCTTCTCTCTCTCTCTCTCTCTCTCTCTCTCTCTCTCTCTCTCTCTCCTCTCTCCCCCTATCTGTTATACATCTGTATCTCTAGCTGCATGGGAACAAGTATCCAAAACGTTTACTCATATTCATTCATCAACTCCTCAGATTTTTAGAGCTCAGAATGGGTTAAGGGATCAGGAATAGGAAAGTAATCATAAAATAAATGAAGCATGGGGACAGCTGAGTGGCTCCCTCGGTTAAGCGTCCAACTTCAGCTCCGATCATGATCTCACAGTGTGTGGGTTCAAGCCCTGCGTCAGGCTCTGCACTGGCAGCTCAGAGCCTGCTTGGGATTCTCTCTCTCACCCAAAAATAAATCAATACACATTTATAAATGATATCATTTTTAAAAGAACAAATTATTTTAGCTTTTACCCGTGACAATCAACAGAGTGATCACATGGATTGATAAGAGACCATAGTAATCTCCATGTTGACAGACAGGGCTTGGAATTTTATTGATAGGGTTGTTGCTGCTGGTTGTGGTCCTATATGCAGATGTGTGTGAGTTAAAAGCCAGCACCAGCCTAGGAGACAGCCAAAGACATAGAGTCTACCGGAGCAATAAAATCTTCCTGCACTTGTCTGAGCCCTGCTTATATGTTGACCAGTTTCTGGGACATTGTAACATAGGCTTGACAGGAAGACCGTGGTTGCATTAGATGGGAGACACAAAGCTGAGGATATACAGGAATGCATAGCTGGTACTTAGGCATCTAGATTATACCAGAGAAAACTAAATGGAGACATTCCTGGAGAAGATAAAGCTAAATAAATAATACGTTATAAGTAAAATACCTTTCAAACTTCTAAGTAATGGTTCTCTATCAGATGTGGATCCAATAATAACCATTCACACTGTAGAAAAAATAAGGCAGTCCTGCAATTCATCAGAAAATGCGAGTGGCCAAAATCTTTAAAAACTTTCTAAATAACGCTTTGTGGAACAAGAAATGTGACGGCAAGATGGGTATGAATACTTTTCTGGATGTTTCCTCTTTTAAAAGTAATCCTCACGTTATGTCTGGCAGTGACACGTGGTCCTCCCTGAGGACGGGAGTTGTCTGATGACGCAAACAGACATGGATGCGGCGCCCACACCGGGGGCGCTTCTTACTGTGATCTTCTCCTCCTGGGCATTGAAGGCCTCTTCAAAGTCATCATGCTTCTGCAGAAGGGCTTCCACGCTGCCCAGGGAGTTCCCCAGGTCCTCATCTTCCAGGAAGGCCTGTAGGAGACAGAGAGACACAACTCCGTTCTCCTCACTGGTGAGAATCATTGCTTTTGGAACACCTCTGACACGAGGACTAAGGATGGAAGGGAGGTGGTGGGAGAGCAAGGTGGGATTAGCACATGGCGGGATGGTGTGTGGGGACCAACCTCAAACAGCAGGAACTTCAGATGCCTTCCTAATCCTCCCGCACACCTTTACCACCTCTGTCTCTGGGTCTGTCCACATAGAATCCGCCCGGCCAATCCAGGCACCATTCTGAGCCCCCAGCGCTGCCTCAAGAGGACCCCTCACCTCCTTCAGGACATCTCTGCTTAACCCTGACTCATCACAACTTTCTAGCCCTGATCCCTTAGCAATTTGATACCCATTTGGCCTCCTGTTGGCTTGCGGTTAAAGCCTCTCTGCTGTGTATTTAGGTATTTTTCTAGGCTTCTGTTCATGAGGGAATTCTAAAGCCTCATGGAAAGGGCTGCCTCTTCTTCTCCCCACGGATCACCCTCCAGGTCCTAGGAGAAGCCCCAGCCCTCAGCAGCAGCTGTGAGGGTACCGATGGCAGTCCCATGGTAAAGGGTCCCCTCCCGTTACCTCCTGTCTGCTCATCCAGCTGTCCACCTGCTCACTGTCACGATAGAAGAGGTGCAAGTACAAGCACTGTTCGTACTGATGCTTCCGCTGGTTCCACAGCCCTCGCAGGGCAGCCCAGTCGTTGGCGAGTATGGTCGTCTTTGGAAAGGAGGAGACAACGTGAGCGCCCAGTCAATGCCAGGCCTTCGGAAGGACACACAAGTGAACAAGAAGCAGGCTTTTCTCTGAAGACGTCAATGTCTAGGTGAACAACGTGGCAGGGAGATGAGGGTAAAGGCCACAACAGAGGCACAACAATACGCTTAATATGTAGAAATGAAGGAGAAGAGATGAATTCCAATGGGAAGAAGCGGGGAGTAGAGTGTGGCAGGTGTTGCACCGAACAGGGATTTAAAGGGTGGGGATGGGGACCGGGATCATAGGAGGGCACGGGGATGGGGACCGGGATCATAGGAGGGCACACCATGACAGCATCATCACTCCAAATGATTGCTGGATAATACAAGTGCCCCAGAGCAAAGTGCAGTGTCTAAAAAAGGTGGACGCTGGAGGAAGGTGACGTTTATACAGCACGTAAATGATCGTTCTGAGAAGTTTGCATTCCCTTCTGAAAGCCAATAAGAACCCCCAAGGAAAGAGAAAGGTGACATTCGCAAACCCATATGAGCCTTTTTCTCCTGCTCACACGTCTGCCCAAGGAATCCCAGTCTATTGGCAATGCTGCCGTGCTAAGTCCAGCAAAAAGGCAGCACAGATTTCTCAGGCTCCCAGGATAACAGATGCATTTGCAGGGATCTCAGTTTCCTTTGGCAGAAAATTGTTTAAAAAACAAAAATCCCTATTTTTTATTTTTCCCAGAGAGCTCGGGGTGAATTCAAACTATGGCCATCTCAACCTCACCCACCCCCAGCACTGGAGGCTGTGATTGGAATCGGATGAAAGGCAAAGAGGCTGCAAATCTTATTTTATTTATCATCCCAAGGAGTTTCGGTGACTCTGTGTCTGAAGCAAAATCTCTCAGGGGTCAGGGGGATGAGGTGAGTCCTTGCGATTCAGGAGGAGACGATCATGGCAAACCTGATTATTCAGCAGGTGGGATTCAGACTGTGTAAAGCTTTCCTGTTATTTAATGTAGATTTGAGAAACACAGGTATAGAAAAATCAGTGCGATTTGAGGTTGTCGAGAGGGGAGAAGAAAGCCAGCCGTGGGCCAGGCACCTTAGGGAATCCAAAGATGTGTAGGCAGTGTCCTCAAAGAATTTACAGTCTAGAGGCGAGTATGGAAAAGCGATAAAACAGCACAAGTATGACAAGGCAAGATGGTATGGAGGTTTTGAATTAGGTAGAAGGCGGGTCAATGAAACTTGGTAGGTTCAGGAAATAAAGGCTCAGAGGTGAGGAAGCACGCCTCACGTCCTGAGAATTTCGGATGACTCATTTCAGCTAAAGCAATATGTGAAGGGAGCATCTCAATATTGAGAGGTTGATACGACTTCTACCCTCGTCCTGTTCGGAGATGATCATATTATCATGAGATTCAGTGGGGCTAAATGTGTATCATAATTTCACACACTGTTAAACCGGATTACCTTTTCCAGAACTTCATCAGAGGCTTCATGGCCGACGTCCAGCAGTTCCCGACCAGTCTCCTCAGCAGATTGGAATCGGTCATCATAAGAGTCAATCTCGTGCTAGGGTCACAAGACGGAATGTCTGAAAATTCAGCAAGAAACCTTCTGGGGGGCTTGGCGCCTCCCTCTTCCTCCTCCTGGGGAGGCTCTTCTTCTCTACCTTGTGCTGCCCATGCCTGTCCAGCAGGGCCTCCCCACCAGCCACATCTGTGGGCAGCTCATCAGCATTGATCAGAGCAGACTTCTCTTTCATCCACCCTGAGAGCTCCTCGTAGTCAGATAAGAAGCGCTGATACCTGCAGGGAAGTTAAGGTAAAGGGCCGGAAGGAGAAAGCAGGTAGGTGTGAGCGGACTTGGGAGCCTGGAGTTAGGGTTGGGTTGAGCTGAGATGTCCAACGTGCTCCTCACCCTTATCCCCGCCCCCCTCCCACTGCCCTGATGCACTGCCTGTTCCTTTAATGGTGCAGGCTGTCCCTCACTCCAGGCTGCAGACTCCCCGGACGGGTGCATTGTCGTGTGATGAGGCGCAGGGGCCCTGCTTCTCCAACATCACAACGTCGCACCTACCCCGGAAGCACTTGAACTGGAGTAAAGCACTTTGGCCAACGAGGCCAAAGTATAAGCCCTGACACGTAAATAACAGGAAGCAGCTGGTAGGAAAGGGGACCAGAGCTGGGGTTAGGAGCCCTCCTGCACCTTAGCTCACCCTTGACCCTATTCACAAAAACAAAACCACGAAAAGGGTTACTTAGTCAAACATGTAAATGCTCACCAGTTGCTTTGGGATCGTAAAAGTAGGATAAACACGGTCTTCTGGGGTTTTAATGATTAATCATAAACATTAACTACTGAAATGGTACCCGGCTTTTTGGCAAGCCAGCCCACACGGCATTCAGGAAATAATTCCAGATTTATTTTTACGCCCTTCAGCCTGGAAGTTTATTTCGGTGCCTAAACTGGGGCCAGGATTTTGGTGTTTCTTTAGCTGCTTTTCTGGGTCCCCGGGCAGCTTCCTAGCATCCTACAACTGTGCAAGTGGAAGAAGACGGACGGGGTGCAGTGAGTGGAGGTGCCATTCTGACCGTCACATCAACCTGCAGAGGGCTCCTCTTAACAAATGAAGCTTCTTTTGGCCTCGACCATTGAGGAGGCGGGAGGGCTGGGTCCCTCCTCATGTCTTCGCTTTCACTCTTAATTTCTGCTTTTGATGTTATACCCGAACCCTATAGAGAGAGAGCAAGAGGGAGGAGGGGGTTCCCACCAATAAGAAGCCTGCAGCTTCTCATATCTGCTGGTCGCCAAGGCGCGGATGTGCTCCCAGTTGGAGACCAGCTCCTCCTTCATTTGTTGGATCTGAGGTGCATCTGAAGGGTGGGAAAGCATCAGCCTGTCTGCTTTGGCACTCAACTCCTTTACCTTTGGGGAAAGAGAAAGAGAGAAAGGGGATGAGAAAGAAATGCAGTGGGAAATCCAAGCACTCTGATTCTCCCTGACCAAGTTTGGCGGGAGAGATCCGAGAAAGCAGCCGTATGAATGCTAATAACTTAATACACGTACACTGAGGCTTTTATGTTAATATGCGGACGTGCTATTTCAGCATTAATAATTTACTGACCGTGTTTGTTTCTTATGGTGCTTAGCATTTCACATGTGTTTGCTTGTTTTCCAGTCTTTTGAAAATAGTACTCAGAGGTAGAAACGATTCTTATTCCCCTTTTTTGCAAAAGCTGGGATGGTATTTATTGGTGCAAGGGCATTTAGTGACTAAGTACCAGGAGCCAGGTTTAGACCTCAGGCTGTCACTCACCACCCTCTACACTGTTTCCATAAATATTGTTGTGGGAATCATTATATTCAACTATCATCAGATGTCGTCTAGGATTTGAGATTTTGTTATCGGGAGAAAAAAGTAAGACAAAATACAAAACTGCTCCAGGGACAGAGCTACGGTCAGGGCACAGCACACGGGGCCCTTCAGTGGGCTGACTGCTGTGCATACTCCATGGAGTTGGTTGAACTTATGGGTGATGTTGTGAGGGGGAAGAAGCAAAGATGGAAGTCAGTCTGGAGTAGGGGCTTGTACTAAGTTCCGGCATGCCTATGTCCATTCCTCTAGGGATAGGGACCCGCGTCTTCCAGCTTTCAGGTAAAGGGTTAGTACCCAAAATCTATAAAGAACTTATCAAAAAACAAAGAATCCAGCGAAGAAAGGGGCGGAAGACATGAATGGACACTTCTCCAAAGAAGACATCCAGATGGCCAACCGACACACGAAAAAATGCTCCACATCACTCATCATCAGGGAGACGCAAATCAAAACCCCAATGAGATTCCACCTCCCACCTGTCAGAATGACTAACATTAACAATGCGGGAAACAATAGATGTTGGAGAGGATGTGGAGAAAGAGGAACACTTTTGCACTGTTGGTGAGAATGCGACCTGGTGAAGCCACTCTGGAAAACGGTATGGAGGTTCCTCAAAAAGTTAAGAGTAGAACTACCTTGCAACCCAGAAATTGCCCTACTAGGTACTTATCCAAAGGATACAAGGGTGCTGATTTGAAGGGGTACATGCATCCCAAGGTTTACAGCAGTGCTATTGACAATAGCCAACGTATGGAAAGCTCCCAAACATCGACTGACGAATGGATAAAGAAGATGTGGTCTATATAAACAATGGAGTATTACTCGGCAATCAAAAAGAAGGAAAGCTTGCCATTTGCAATGTGGATGGGGCTAGTATACTGTGCTAAACAAAACAAGTCCGCCAGAGAAAGACAAATATCATATGATTTCACTCACATATGGAAGTTAAGAAACAAAACAGATGAACGTGGAGGGAAAGAAGGAAAAATAAGAAAAACAGGGAGGGAGGCAAACCATAAGAGACGCTTCGATACAGAGAACAACCTGAGGGTTGCTGGGGGGGGAGGTGGGTGGGGGGATGGGCTAAATGGGGGATGAACATTGAGGAAGGCACCTGTTGGGAAGAGCACCGGGTGTTCTATGTAAGTGATGAATCAGTGGATTCTACTCCTAAAACCAAGACTATACTGTATGTTAACTAACTTGAATTTAAATAAATAAAATTTTTAAAAAAGGAGAAGAAAACCCAAAGGTGGACCTAGTAACGTGCCCTAGGTGTCTCTGAGTTTCTTATAGAAGAGCAGGAAGAAATGTCTTCCCTTATCTACCGAGTGCAGGAAAAAAACCAAGCAAGATTGAGCTGGAACTGACGAGTGTGTTTTGACCAAAAAAAAGATCCCCTGGCTGCAGGTACAGAGTGAGATTAGGAGGCCATTCTGGGAGGTAGCTTTTTTTTGTTTGTTTTTAAAATCACGAAATTCATTGCAAAAAAAACACAAGACTATATAAAAATCTGTGTATCTTTAAAGAAAACTAAAGGATATCCAATGGCCATGTATAAGTCACGAACTAGAACAAGAAGAATATTCAGGGCCGAGGAATTTCTCCCTCATTGAAATAATGAACTTACTGCATCCTCTGGAGGCAAGATGGCCAGCAAATACCTCTTCTAGCCCAGGAGGCTGGCCGTTCTTCCAGCAGTGGCTTACCTTGTCCTGCATGACTGCAAGGTTCCTCTCAAGACCTTTGTGACTGTGGAACAGCGCCTCAGAGCTAATGAGATCTTTGCCATAGTCCTCAGAGGTGAGTTGAGGCTCCTTCTCTTTGATCCACTGGACGGCCTCCGTCACATCCCTGCCAGACAGCCACATGAGCTCCAACAAAGAAGATGTCAGGAATTACAGGGCAAACAACACACACGGCAAAGACCGCCCTGGTCCACTCGGCTAGCAATTACCTGGAATTCCTACTCACTATCGGAGAGTAATGCAAAGAGTTCTTGCTTTTAATGGCTTCCATTGACATGTAGGGGCCTGGGCATCTCCCTGGTCATTGAGCCTTTGCATATACTTCCCATAACTGGTCAGCTCTTCATGAGTCTTTCTTCTTCCCGACTCAACCTTCCACTCCCATCCAGTTCGTAATATGCTTTCCTTGCCTCTGCAGCCTTTCTATCGCTAATTCACCTGAGCTACTTTTATAGCTTTAGGCTCCAGTCATCGCACGCTTGGCCAGGGGGTGGGTCACAGCTGTCTTAACTACGCTCTCCCTTGCTGCCTTAAATGCAAGCACATGATTTCCCTTGGTTTGAGGGATTGGCCAGTAATTGCCAGCAGCAGACAGAGGCTGGCACAATTAGATGTGGCGCTGTCGTAGACTTTCCCATAACGTGTGGGCCAGATTCGTACCTTTTGAATCGCTGGAGGTCTGCAGCATTGGCCAGTGTCTCCTGTCGCTGCCCAGCCAGGCTGAGGAGACGCTTCCAGGCGGTGTTCACCTCATCCTGCTTTAGCTTAATCAAGGGCAGGTCAGGATGTTTCTCCTGTGGGAGGGGACCAGTGCGGGAGTGAGGCAAAGCTGAGATTATTCCAAAAATCATTGGACATTTCTCATTTCACGCTAGTTCGTACTTTGCCAGGCATGGAGAACGACCTTTTGGCCAGATCCCAATCTTCACCTTAGCCCCGCGCCCTAGCTTTAACCCGATCCACATTGCCAAAATCCAGAGGCCAAGCAGCCAGATACGGTCTCTTTCGCTCGCAGCCCTGGGGCACCCTATTAACACACATTGCCCAGCCATGGTGTTATTTTCAGAATTCCACCTTGTTGGTGCCTGCTAATCCCCTGAAAATCCTGAAAACCAAGGAAGAAAAAGCCCCGTCTGTGAAATATGACTTTATTTTCCAAAACTCTGCTACTGAGGTTCTTAACTCCTCTCGGGTCCTGACGCCTTCGAGAATCTACTGAGAGATTATACGGAATTATACACACATGTATCCACATTTAATTTTGGAGAAAAACTTCATGGATTGCTGCAAAGCATCTAAAGCACTGAGATTAATGAATACTAGGTTAAGTTAACAGCATCAGCCTACGTTGACACTTGGCACTTTTGAGTAGTTCCCACGTGTCTGTCTTTCTGCTCCTCCTGTCCCTGTCTCTTCACATTTCCATTCCCAATTCTGAAGCTGCTCCAGACGGGATTTTCGAGACTCTCCTTCCTGGATAGATGGTCCTTTCTGTTTGGAGCTGTGTGGGTCCCGGTCCAAAAGAGCAGAGGATGCGCTCTAAGCCGTGTTGATCCTTCTCGTGGTAGGTTAGATAAATGGCCATGCTATTTTACCAGGAAGCCTTCCTTTCGAGACGTGAAGTCCGTTTCCTCACGCTTTGGATCTGGGTTGGCCTATGACTCGCTTACCATAGAATGTGCCAGAAATGATACGAGTTCCTGTACTTTCAGCTTCTGTTCTAACCTTTGGAATGCTGACACATAAACAAACATGAAAGACCGTGTGGAGAAACCCCTCGTTATCCTAGCCAAGGCCGCAGATGTGGGGGCAAGGCCGTTTTGGACCCTCCGCCCCAACTGAGCCACCAAATAACTGCAGCCACTTAAGAAACCCAGGTGGGACCAGGAGCATTGTCTAGCGGAACAGCTGAACCGCTGAATCCAGAAGAAGTAACACGTTTGTTGTTTTCAGTTTTGTGATGGTTTCTGAGATAGCACCGAATAACTAAACAACTTCCACAACGAGACAAAGGTGGCGGAAAGAGAAAATGTAGAGACTGTTGGAAACGTGGCCTGGAAAAAAACGGAGAGTCAGTTACTTTCCCCCCTCGGGTACCCATTCGTCCTGAAATCTCGGTTCTGTTAGTACAGGAAGATCGTTGCTGTTCTGGAGATGCAGTGAGGATGAGACCACATGGAAAAGCGCAATAGCCAACGCTTGGAGTTTCGAATTCCTTTATATCCACATAAAATTTCCTTTACATCCACATAAAATTTCCTTTATATACAAATAAAACCAGGCTGGCTTCCCGGTTTTCTTGGCACATCCTACAGTTATGTAGCCCCACACTGAATTGTTCACTCAGATATTGAAAGCTTATTTAAACATTTTCTTAAGTAAAGGAAGGTAAATCTGCCTCCCTTCTCCTTCCCCCACGCACAAACATCATGTATAATGGCGTCGTCCATATTACAATAGCCCACCATTATTTCACATTCTTTGCTGCTTTATTCGGGTTCTTCTCCATGGAAAGGGTGCTGCATAAAACTGAGTGGTTGACCGATTGGTGTTCTGCACAGGAGTTACCCGGTTGCGGGTCTCATTCCTCCGCGCATGTGCACAGGCACACCCACAGGTGTGAACACATACGCTCTCCCTCCCAGTCACGCCTCTATTTGCACAGACTGGCAAGGGATGACCCGGACAGGAGAGGAAGTTGCCCCGGACCTGTTACGACAAGGAACACGCAGCCTTGTTTTCTCCCGATGCCCGTGTCCCTCACGTCCCACCTGCTGATGGTGGAAGGTTTTGGCTATCAGGAGCCCTTCCCTGCATTGACCCTCTGCTCCCCATCTCACCTCGGCACACTGGTTGGCATACTGGTTCATTCCATCCAGTTTTCTTTTCTGAGTTTCCAGGTCCGCCTGGAACTCCTCAAACTTCTTATGCAGGACCTCTGTGCGTTCCCAGTCCTCACCCAGCTCTGCTGATGTCACTATAGCCTCCTGTGGACCAGGAAAGTCTGTTGAGTCACCGGCAAACGTTTCAGAATTCCTGCCGCTCAAATGCCCCAAACCATTGCCCACACTCCCCAGAAATCTCAGAAGGAGGGGCTGGTGGGGCCTGGGAGAGACCTTGAGGAAAGAGCCAGAAGCAGGAGCGGGTGTCCGGAGGGAGCACTCTGGCCCAGGGCATGGCACTCTTTGAGGTAATCTTCCAGAAAGACCAGGGACATGGTTGGCCAAGGCGCCCGGAAGCACCCTTTGTACTTTGGAACATGAGAAATAAATTCATCCTGGTTCTACTCAGGTCAACACACTGAGTATCCGCAAAAGGGCTGCACTATGCACTTACTTGTTTACTTGTTATCTTCAGCCCTAACTACGGGATCATTCTTTCAGTGTCTAGAAAAATAGTTACAGGTACTGAGAGGCAGCCCTTAGGGAAGGAGCAGGCAACACCGCCAGCCTGGACCCAGAGTCAGAGCAAAAATCCAGGAGGAGCTGAGGGGCACGGAAAGTAGCCGGGGACAGGCCGGGAGCACTTTCCCCCCACATTGCAATGTCAGTGGTCTCCAGGATATCCCCACATCTCTGCCAAAATTCCTACTTTCCGGGAACAGGGTCCAGGAACAGGTACCCAGACTGGTTTATGAACAGCCTGCGTTCAACGGCCACGGGGTGCCTGGGACACGAACGGGAAGTCCTCTGTGTCCTGCGCGGTCCCCACCTTGTCTCCGATCCACTCCAAGGTGTCGGCGCACTCCCGCAGGTACTGCTGTAGACGCAGGGCCCGCAGCAACAGGGCGCCCCTCTCCCGGGTCAGCTCCAGAAGGAGGTCCCACAGCGTGCGCAGCTGTTCCAGATGGGCCTTTGGGAAGAGAGGCAAAACCGCTCAGACACCGCACCTGCCTAGGGCAGCTGGGGCAGGTGCATGCTCCACCGGGGGGCAGGGGGGCTGGATAAAAATGTCATCCGCTCGTGCATTAATGGCTCCACAAACATTTACAGGAGGAAATCGACATGCATGGGAGTAGCTGCTAAACCAGGCTGGATGTGATCTGCCACGAGAGAAAAAAATGTAAACGTGCTTTGAGGTTTTACAGGATGAAACGATTGCCGACCGTAAGACAGGAGGCCACAAAGATTCATGGAAGAGTGCTCATGTGAACTGAACCTTGAGGAACAGATAGGATTTGGAAAGGTCCATGATAGGCAGAGGGCGTTCTAAGTACTGGCCAAGTCGTAGAAGAAACTTAGCACGAACTGTTTGCCAGAAGAAGGAATGAGAGTTACAGTTTTGCTAACTTGTAGTGGAGATTTGTGGCACCAAAACCATAAGAGAATTTTTGGACTATGCAGTCGAAGGCTTTGACGCCAGGTTAGCTTAGAAGATCATGTATTACATAACTTGAAAAACTGGAGGTATCGTCTGTGTTATGTCCACAAGAATCTTATATTTTCCAACTGGTCCATGGCATAAGGTAGCACACAGACCACACTTCTCTCCGAATCCTATAGTGGTGCAGTCTGATGGAGCACAGTGAGTCCGATAGTTGTGAAAAGGTTTCGAACGTGGCTCAGATATTGTAATTGATGTAGGGGATCTGTGGAACCCAAAGCTGGGAATAACACAAAAACGATTTCAATTGTACACCAATAGGTACGTTTTGAGATTTTTCTCGTTACAGACTCCTTTCCAATAAGGTTCTCTTCTGGTTAAAGTCTGTGTTCTCTGACCATATTTTGTTGACAGTAAAATGGACCAGAATTTGTATGCCAAATGTGGAAAGACTAGACCCAATTTTTAAATACGTAACGTAAATCTGGGCTGACGCTTCCAAAACAAAACAAAACAAAAAAAACTCAGTGAAAAAAAGAAAAAAGAAAGAAAGAAAGAAAGATCTCACTCATGCAGAAGAGATCCTGAAGTGACTTTATCAACACAAGCATGTTGGAAGAGTGTGTGAATGAAGTCAGAAAAGAGTTGATCTGTTTGTTAGTAATGGATTCCAAAGGGGTGATGGTCTTCAGTCCTCAGTGTTCAGGGAGGACTTTCTGAAGACGGGATTTGGGGAGATTACAGAACTACGATAGTAGTCACAGCACGTGGGCTGTGAAGAGAAGGAGGCATCACAGACAGACAGGCATTTCAGAGAAGATTCAAATGGCAGAACATCCCTTGTTTGAAGAGTCTAAGGAACATGGACCCTGAGGTCAGAAGAAATAATCAGAAATGACATTTGGGAGGGGCCCCCGGGTGGCTCAGTTGGTTGAACGTCTGACTCTTGATTTTGGCTCAGGTCATGATCCCAGGGTCATGGGATCAAGCCCCGCATCGGGCTCCACAATGAGCATGGAGCCTGCTTGGGATTCTCTCTCTCTCCCTTTGTCCCTCCCTCACTCACACCCTGTCTCTGTAAAAAAAGAAAAATTAAAAAAAAATTAAAAAAAAAATGAAATGACATTTGGGAAGGCCAAGTCATCTGGGACACGTGGAACTGGGTTGAAAAGGACTTGATCTTCAGCAAAGTTATCCTGTGGTGGTCAAGGAGGAGTGTGATGCTATCCCAGGATAGCTTTTGTGTCATAGCTCATTTCCCACCCCAGGAACAGGAGGACGTCCCATCATTTTTCCTGCTCCACCCCACTAGAAGATCAGAGGCAGGAACCCCGGTTCCAAGCCAGCTGCATCTAGCTGCATACCTGGCATAATCAATGAAAACTCTGATAACGTAATAAAAAGTTGGGACTCATCTCTTCCAGAGTCATGTCGTATAGTTACCTTGGTGTCCTCATGGGCAAAATGCCCCTCAGCAAACCGGGTTTCCCTGATCTCTTCCAGTTCAGGAATGACCCTGGACTTTGCTTGCACTTCTGCTTCCAAGGATTCATGCTTCCGATACTTGCCCTGAAGTTTAGAAATCAGAGGGCAAGGTTACAGAGACCGAAGGAGGCAAACCGTAAGAGACTCTTGAAACCTGAGAATAAACTGAAGGTTGATGGGGGGGGTGGGGGGGGGGGGAAGGGGGGGGGGGGCATGGAGGAGGGCACCTGTGGGGATGAGCACTGGGTGTTGTCTGGAAACCAATTTGACGGTAAATTTCATATTTAAAAAAATAAATAAAAGGGGCGCCTGGGTGGTGCAGTCGGTTAAGCCCCCGACTTCAGCCAGGTCACGATCTCGCGGTCGGTGAGTTCGAGCCCCACGTCGGGCTCTGGGCTGATGGCTCAGAGCCTGGAGCCTGTTTCCGATTCTGTGTCTCCCTCTCTCTCTGCCCCTCCCCCGTTCATGCTCTGTCTCTCTCTGTCCCAAAAATAAATAAACGTTGAAAAAAAAATTAAAATAAATAAATAAATAAATAAATAAAATAAAATAAAAACTTGTAAAAAATAAAAAGTGAATTAAAACTTTAAAAGTAAAAATAAAACAAAGTATGGGTATACTTAAAAAAAAAAAAGAAATCAGAGGACATGGCTAATGAAGCCTAGCGTCCCTGGGTCCTAAAAATGTTCTTCTGTTCCTTTTTTTACTTTCGGGCAGAACTACTTGCTTCACAACCTAGATTAAGTGGTAACCCGTGCTCAGGGCTGGAGGAGTCACATCCTACAAGAAATGGTCACTCCTGGCCCCCCCAGGCTCAAAGTCAAGGGCCACAGAGAAATGTTTTGTCCTGTTCCCATCGCCTTTGGGGAGTTTCCAGTAAATACCCTCCATCGCCATCGGTGGGAATGAGAAGATGCCCCACATTTGTTCCTCTTCAGAAAAGAGGAAGTAAGTGCTATGGAAAGTTGAACGCAATGAGGAAAGTGATTATTACAATAATGGCTTTTTTGTGATTGAGATGTTTTTGCTTCTCAGATTATGCTGTTATTGGCCTATATAAATGGATGCACTTAATCCATATCACTTTGTTCTTGACCCAGTGCTTCCTCTCCAACATCAAGTACCCTTTTTAGGCCGGTTACCTTTTCTCCTGGTCGTGACTCTGTCGCATGCTGTAGGACAAGGAGGAGAGGAGCTTCCACCAAAGCTCTCCTCCTGACACCTGTCATGTGGACTTATGAAAGGCATGGAGAGCCCCTTGGGAGAAACCCAGGAAAAATTCCACTTTATTCCTATCCTTCTGAGCAGGGTGGAGGGCAACTGATTCTGAGGCACTGACGTTTCTTCACCTCAAAATATTAAAATCACAGAGTGTGTCATAAATTCTTTGAACTCTCAGTCACTGTTTCGCTCATGGCTTAATTTCAGATTCAGAATACATTCATAGAGGGGCGCCTGGGTGGCTCATCAGTTAAGTGCCCAACTCCTGGTTTCAGCTCAGGTCATGATCTCATGGTTTGTGAGTTCGAGCCCTACATTGGGCTCTGAGCTGACAGGGCAGAGCCCGCTTGGGCTTCTCTCTCTCTCCCTCTGTCTCTGACCCTCCCATTCTCTCTCTCTCTGTCTCTCTCTCAAAAATAAATAAATGAACTTAAAAAAAAGAATACATTCATAGAGCGAGTTTCGCTTGTAAATAAGGCACTGAGGCTTGAGAAGTGAAAGACACGGGCCATTTAGAAACAGAATTATGGTCCCTAATGGGTAGTCTGATCTTTCTGTGACATTATCTCCTGACAGTTAACTAACTAGGCACTTACATTACAAGAATGTTACCCTCCCTGGAGATCTCAGGGTCTGCTCTGGGGAAGTCAAACGACTGAGTACCTGTATGTTAGTTAGATCTTCGTAGCTCTTATCATCTGCAATCTTGAGTTTCTCCAAGACCCACTTCTCTAGGTCATCTGCATCCCGTCTGAAAACCTGGTAATGATAGGACTCTTCGAGCTTCTGACCCCTCTCCGCAACCAGCTCCTTGAACCTCTGGTACCGAGTCAGCACCTCCCGACGTCTCTCCTGGATCGCCTCCGCAGTTTCCAGCACCTTTGGGCCACTAGTCTCCATAGCCTGAAAGTTAAAAATCTTCTCTTACTGGTGCTCAAATCTCTGTGATGTCCCTTTTGTATGTACCAAGGCCTTTACTCTTGTGGGACTTAGATTCAGATGTCTTGAAGCCTGTTGTTATTAGGGGTCCAGTGTATCTACATAATTTCAACCTTATCTAGCTACGCTTTTGGCTAATAATTCTTTAGCACTCAGGACATTCTTCCAACTTTTCACATAAATGTGTGCCAACATCTATTACATTCTATAAATTAAGATATATATAAATATAAATATATATATAAATTAATTAGGATATATATTATATACATTCTGTATACAAATTAAGTCAAAATTAATCTTCTCCACTTTTTTATTTGCTTTATATTTACAAACACTACAAACAAAAAGTTCAGCACATCTTTTATCCAATTATCATACATTTCAAATTATTAGCATCTCAGTAATTGGCTTCCACAACATAAAAGATTATACTGTTAAACACCATAAGTGGGACCAACCTGCTTAGGGCAATAACTTGAAAAATCTCCATAGGATTACCTTCATTCATCTGGATGTGGGCACAGTTTCCCCTAGCTTACCTCTGCCAGGACACTGAATATCAAGTTCAAATTTTAATCTTCCTCTGAAATATAATTGCTACTCTGTATATCGCTTTTACTACTTGGGCTACAGAATCAACTCATTCTCTATAGACCCAGATCTTTCTTGTGTACTATTTTCCTCCAAGTTCTCTACTTGTTCCATATACGGGCCCGTGTAAATGGGTCACCACTAGATTTTCATGCTATAAAAGCCACAAGCTTAAGGTCGTGGTTTAAGACGGGATACTCACAAGAAGAGAGACAGAATCAATCTTCTCTACTTCTTAAAAGCCAAGAAACAATGCTTACAGATTCTGTCCAAGACGGTACAGAAAGGTCAAACGAGACTGCTTTCCTCATTATATCAATGACAAACTGTGCCATAAAGAATTCCATACTCACGGTTTCCTTTGGAAAGCGTTTCACTTTTCGTAAAGGTCAAGAACCTGGCAAGACAAAATGTTTCCGGAAGAGAGAGGAATAGAGAGAAAGAGAGAGAGAATTCACATGGAATTGTTTAGTCTTCTTCCGATAAAAATGAAAGCAATGGTACACATGTGGAAGAGTCAAAAAGAAAAAAAAAGAAAGAAAAGAAAAGCCCTGGGCCCAGACTCCCGCCAGCTAGAGTCTCTGTTATCTTCAGAAGGCAGGAGACACGTTCAGCAGAGGCAGCTGTTAACTTGGGCAGTCGCTGGGTGACTCAGCGCTTCAGAGACTGTATGTAGCTCTAAAAGTTTCTCAGGAGGAACTATTTCCTATTTCATAGGAAATAAAAGGAGGGTTTTTTCTTTAAATGAAAAGTTAGAAAGCAAAAGCCATTACCGATAGACGGAAGACAAAGAAGCCGTGTTATAATTCTGTGTTGTTTCTTTGACTCGTCTTAGATGCTATGTCTGCGAATGGCAAATCATGAAGGAATTCTGGGTCATCCGCTCTCTGGACTCTGCACAATTACAAGAACTTGGGGGCACACGTAGGTTCTTGTTCCAACCCATCTCTAGGAAATACAACTCAACCGCTTCATGAAAACACAGAAGCAGATTTTTCACAGCCCTGAAATCCGTAAGATACGCTAATTCTTGCCGTAGAGCCTTTGTGAAAATAGGAAGAAAATTGTATTCCTGGTCTTCCAGGCTGGGTTTTTAAAAATCTCATTCAGCCGTTCCCTTAACCATTTAAATGGAAGGGATGGAGGAAGGAAGACATGTGTGTGTTTATTCGTATTTCTTGAAGCAAAAATGAGCATACCTCATTTGACAAAAGAGTGAAATATCTGAGAATGGGACAGAGTTCTAAAATATGGGATAAAAGTCATCGTGTTTTATGAATTGTTTTTAATGGAGTGTAGAGGAAGCAGAAACAGTTCTCCAAAGGCACAGTCCTTTTTGGCCACGTTACAAAAATGAAACAAACAAAGAGAAAATACCGGGATGGTTTCAGGTCCTCCTACAAAGCAGGGGACTGCCCAAGCCAAGTATGTGACCCACACTTCATTCCAGGTTGGATCCACCTTGAATAACCAAGCGTTCATAGTCTATTAAGGTAGAACAAGGTTCTATACCTCTGATTTCCCTCTTCCCTCTTCTTCACCCAAAACAACTGAGAGAGCTTCAGATTCTCTTCTTGAACGTCTAGTCTTACTTTACTTTTCCGTACAGTTTCATTCTATTCAAATCAAACAGGGTACTCAAGGCAGCAACACAAATCTTGGTGGATGTGTTATATCACATGCGCCAAGGAACCTGTGACCGGAGTTGAGGTGGACAGGATATTTAAAAACTTTTATCTAAGATGTAAGGACCACCATCAATTATCCTATCTTCAGGTACATATAATTTATATGTTGGCATGATCAATTCACATTGACTTCCAATCTTTAGAGGATTCTGGGAAGCAGGGATTATCATCCCCATTTTTATATGAGAACAGAGGTGGTGTCTGAGAGGGATCCCATCCCATGGCTTTCAGTTTGGGTGCGTGTAAACAAAGAGTCAAGTCCCCATGAGGAACACCGTTATGCCACCCTGCCCTCCATCTGTTCTAGCCAAGCTCCTCTTAATCCATCAACATTGCTGGTTGTCCCATTCCAGAATCTTCCCGGCAACAACCACGTGAAAACCTTGGGACCAAGGAAACAACAGGGCCCCATCAGCACGACTGGTCACCATGAAATAATGAAATAACAGTGGGTGAGAACAATAGTCTTGAGAGCAGGTAGAGATGTGCAAACGCACAAGGGTCAGGAAAGAGGTTTTATGCATCAAAACCCAGTGTTGTGTGACTTTTCCACCATGGCAACCAGGAGGGCTCCTGGTGCAAGCTTCTCTGTCAGCAGTCTGGCTGCCCATGTGGCAGCTACCAGCTACGTCCCTCCCCAGCCCATCTTCTCAGGCCCTCCAGGTTGACGGAGCCACTGCTGTCCCAGAGCGCCACCCTTGTTGGGTGCCCTTGGGATGGATGGAGCGTCACGACAAGAAAATCTCAGATCCTGGTGGCTTCACCCTTGGAGCCCTGAGCCCTCTTGCCACTTTCATAGTTTTCCAAGAATGCTCGTCGGCTCTGATGATAGACAGACTCTGATTCCAGACACTCAGGTAAAGAACGCGAATAGAGTGGAGGTTTGGAATCGTGTACTGTCTTTAAAATTGCGTGTTGCTCTGTATGTGAGCGAGGGCTGAGCGGCTGCAGACGAAGGTGGAGGGCGTCCCCGACAGCTTCATCAGAGACGAGTCTCACGTTCAGTGATACAAGGGTGGGGGTGATTGGCAGGGCCCTTGCACGGGTCGTGGGTATCGGCTCTGGGCAGATCTGTACTCCACACGGCGGTTAATCAGCCCTGCCCAGCTTCCCCGGGGCCCCCTTTGGCTATCAGATCTTTTCCTGGGCCCTGAACTCCCAGAGGTGCTCCACGCCCCAAAGTCTGAAGCAGCCCCAAGCCACAGCACGAACACCCCTATCGTGTTGACTGTGGATTTTCTGGAGTCCTACTTTCTCAGCTCATCTACCAACAAGGAAAACTATGTTACTTTTAGTGTAAGACTAATCTTTTCTTCCATGGGATAAAGGTCATTATTAGTTTATTTTTTAAACATTTTTATTATTATATTTTTGTTTTTCCAGAATTAGTTCTCATTTTAAAAGTCTCTACTTTTTTTTTTTTGTCTCTTCTAGGGGTTAGAATATTAGATAGTATAATTCAAAAACATAAAACGATCTCTTTGCAGTTAACTGTCCCCATGCTAATTGTTATCACTGCCTATCCTCTAAAGTTATTTGGGATATACGTTATTCAAGTTTGCAATCCTACAATAAAAGAAATAGAATTCGTTTCCCCCTACTACAGTCTTCTCTCGCCCTCCCTTGTGTATTTTATTATTATTATTTTTTACTTGGTATTCCTGCATGGAATAAGGAAAAATAAAACCCATGACATGCTCTTTCTGCAATGAACCATGTGATTGAGGCAGGAAGGAAACTTTGGGATAATGGCAAAACCCTTGGATCTCAAACTGAAGCATCTAACTTGAAAGCTTGATTCTTCCACTTAATAACCTGATGAGCATAGGAAATTCGCTTAAATTCTGTTAAGTATATAATGGGGACAGTCATGACTAACCTACCTATTTCAGGGTGTTGTTATATGACTCACTTTATGTTTCAGTTACAGGTCATACATTTTATTCTGAATCATTAATTCTGAAAATCAGAATATAAAGGGCAGGGATCGGCTGTGGGATAATCCCTCATAAAGCTAAGGGCTTATCTTTTCAAGGATGATTTGCGATGCATCATTTAAAAGTCTTGCATAAAACTGGTTGATGTTCCCAGCCACTAATAATTTTCTTTGAGTACAGCAGCACTAAAGGAAACTGTATAAAGCTAAGTCCTCATAAACCTTGTAAAGATAGCAGGTTCAGTGCCATGGCCCCACTCGGGGCAAAGAAGAGCTCAACTAAAAAATATTATTTCTCATTAAAATAAAGGGAAGTAGGAGCCAAGTGCCAAGACTGAACATATTATTTCCTTCACAGCCCTGATTAAACTATGAAGTTTAGTTCTTATATTTAACAGACTAGAGCCCCCATGATATCAGCGAAAGTTCTATTTAGCATCTAAATATATGCCAATCATAGAAATTTTAGTGGACTATCTGTGACATGGCTTCATTTCATTCTTTAAAAACTGCTGTATGTGTATATATCACATACCTTGCCTTTACCCATTACTTGCCTTCCCCTGCTGTACCCTGGAGAGTGTGGGAACCGTCTGAGTTTTTTCTATACCTTAGCTTTTTTATAACGTCTAATTTGTCAAGAAGCATAGACTATCTCTCTTCTAAAACTTTACACTTTCAGGGGTGCCTGGGTGGCCCCGTCGGTTAAGCATCTGACCGGCTCAGGTCACGATCTCACAGTTCATGGGTTCGAGCCCCGCGTCGGGCTCTGTGCTGACAGCTCAGAGCCTGGAATCTGCTTCGGATTCGGTGTCTCCCCCTGTCTCTCTGCCCCCTCCCCTCAAAAATGAATAAACATTGAAAGAAATAAAAAAAAGAAAAAAAACCCTTTACACTTTCAGCAAACTATTATTGAGCCTTTCCATGGACACAGAGTTCTAACAGGCAGAGGGAACATAGAGGTGACCGAAGCAAGATGCCTGCTCCGGGGAGTTTACAAACCAGAGGCCGCACTTTCACACTGCATGTGTAAGATCGTGCTAATGGTCCTGCACTGAGAGCTGTCTGCATGCAAAATACATGTGCTACAGCAAAGTGATGTCAGTAACACTGGATTTTCTACAAAAAGACGTAAGCATAGTTCGTAAGTGCACATATAAGCCACTTGAACGGGGACGTTTGTAAATCGGTCACTGAAAGGGAAGTTTCATGTCTACGTCAAAGTTTCCATTACGGCCTCTCTTCCCCGTTTCTGAAACAAATTAAAAGATAATGCGGCACTCTGATCAGTTGGCGTCGAAGGGTTCAGAGGAATTTCAGTGAAAAGAATGTCAGAGCTACTTTTGAGGTGACTTTGGAGAAAACTTAGTACCGCTTTACGGTCTTTCCAAAATCTGGTCCAGAGATGAGCCTCCTCATTGCAAGTGTCATGTGAACGGAGGCGAGAGTCAGCCACCTGGGGCATTCAGAGAAAGGTGATGATAGCCAGAGACTTCAAAAGAAAAGCGGTGCTCTGATTTCTTTTTTTTTTTAATTTTTTTTCAATGTTTTTTATTTATTTTTGGGACAGAGAGACAGAGCATGAACGGGGGAGGGGCAGAGAGAGAGGGAGGCACAGAATCGGAAACAAGCTCCAGGCTCCGAGCCGTCAGCCCAGAGCCCGACGCGGGGCTCGAACCCACGGACCGCGAGATCACGAGATCC